>NC_067245.2:295772273-296075303 GCF_019359855.2 Lolium perenne
TCTAGCATCTATCTATTTATTCTGTTATGTGATCAATGTTGAGAGTGTCCACTAGTGAAAGGATGAACCCTAGGCCTTGTTCCTAAATACTGCTATCGTTGCTTGTTTACTGTTTTACTGCATTTATACTGCCTGCAATATTACTACCATCAACTGCACGCCAGCAAGCACTTTTCTGGCGCCGTACTACTGCTCATATTCATTCATACCACTTGTATTTCACTATCTCTTCGCCGAACTAGTGCACCTATTAGGTGTGTTGGGGACACAAGAGACTTCTTGCTTTGTGGTTGCAGGGTTGCATGAGAGGGATATCTTTGACCTCTTCCTCCCTGAGTTCGATAAACCATTGTTGCTAATGATATGGAAAATTCTAAGCTTGGGGAAGCTAGCTTTGATGAGCATGATATTTTTAGTCCCCCAAGCATTGAGGAGAAAATTTACTTTGACGATACTTTGCCTCCTGTTTATGATGATTATAATGATATTGGTCTTTTAGTGCCGCCTACTATGGAGAGTAATTTTTATGATGATAATACTATGCCTCCTACACTTGATGAGAATAATAATGATAGCTACTTTGTTGAATTTGCTCCCACTACAACTAATAAAATTGATTATGCCTATGTGGAGAGTAATAATTTTATGCATGAGACTCATGATAAGAATGCTTTATGTGATACTTATATTGTTGAATTTGTTCATGACACTACTGAAAGTTATTATGAGAGAGGGAAACATGGTTGTATGCATCTTAATAATGTTAAGTTTCCCCTCTTTATGTTGAGAATTGTGAAGTTACTCTTGTTTTATCCTCTTATGCTTGTCACTTTGTTCTTCATGAATTTATTTGTGTACAAGATTCCTTTTCATAGGAAGCATGTTAGGCTTAAATTTGTTTTGAATTTGCCTCTTTATGCTCTCTTTTGCTTCAAATACTATTTCTTGCGCGAGCATCATTAAAATTGCTGAGCCTATCTTAATGGCTATAAAGAAAGAACTTCTTGAGAGATAACCCATGTGTTTATTTTGCTACAGTACTTTTGTTTTATATTTGAGTCTTGGAAGTTGTTACTACTGTAGAAACCTCTCCTTATCTTTATTTTATTGCATTGTTGTGCCAAGTAAAGTCTTTGATAGTAAGGTTCATACTAGATTTGGATTACTGCGCAGAAACAGATTTCTTGCTGTCACGAATCAGGGCCTAATTCTCTGTAGGTAACTCAGAAAATTATGCCAATTTACGTGAGTGATCCTCAGATATGTACGCAACTTTCATTCATTTTGGGAATTTTCATCTGAGCAAGTCTGGTGCCACTTTAAAATTCGTCTTTACGGACTGTTCTGTTTTGACAGATTCTGCCTTTTATTTCGCATTGCCTCTTTTGCTGTGTTGGATGGATTTCTTTGTTCCATTAACTTCCAGTAGCTTTGTGCAATGTCCAGAAGTGTTAAGAATAATTGTGTCACCTCTGAACATGTGAATTTTTGATTACGCACTAACCCTCTAATGAGTTTGTTTCGAGTTTGGTGTGGAGGAAGTTTTCAAGGGTCAAGAGAGGAGGATGATATACTATGATCAAGAAGAGTGAAAAGTCTAAGCTTGGGGATGCCCCCGTGGTTCACCCCTGCATATTTTAAGAAGACTCAAGCGTCTAAGCTTGGGGATGCCCAAGGCATCCCCTTCTTCATCGACAACATTATCAGGTTCCTCCCCTGAAACTATATTTTTATTCCATCACATCTTATGTGCTTTGCTTGGAGCGTCGGTTTGTTTTTGTTTTTGTTTTTGTTTGAATAAAATGGATCCTAGCATTCATTGTGTGGGAGAGAGACACGCTCCTCTATTGCATATGGACAAATATGTCCTTAGGCTTTACTCATAGTATTCATGGCGAAGGTTGAATCTTCTTCGTTAAATTGTTATATGGTTGGAATCGGGAAATGCTACATGTAGTAATTCTAAAATGTCTTGTATAATTTGATACTTGGCAATTGTTGTGCTCATGTTTAAGCTCTTGCATCATATACTTTGCACCTATTAATGAAGAAATACATAGAGCTTGCTAAAATTTGGTTTGCATAATTGGTCTCTAAGGTCTAGATAATTTCTAGTAAAGAGTTTGAACAACAAGGAAGACGGTGTAGAGTCTTATAATGTTTACAATATGTCTTTTATGTGAGTTTTGCTGCACCGGTTCATCCTTGTGTTTGTTTCAAATAACCTTGCTAGCCTAAACCTTGTATCGAGAGGGAATACTTCTCATGCATCCAAAATCCTTGAGCCAACCACTATGCCATTTGTGTCCACCATACCTACCTACTACATGGTATTTCTCCGCCATTCCAAAGTAAATTGCTTGAGTGCTACCTTTAAAATTTCTATCCTTTACCTTTGCAATATATAGCTCATGGGACAAATAGCTTAAAAACTATTGTGGTATTTGTTATCACCAGAATTTGACCGAGTCAGAGGTGGGCCGCGATCAAGATGGGCTTGAAGAATATACACGGAAGAAATACGTGAATCGGCCTTATATGCAAAGTTTGGGCTAGTTTGCCCGTGTATCTGTAATATAGTAGGATACGTGTTGGTTAGATAGAGTTTGGCTCGTGCCCGGTTGGGATTGTTCCCACGATTAGAAAGTCTACGGACTATAAATATGTATCTAGGGTTTATGAAATAAACAACAATCACGTTCACCACAAACCAATCTAGGCGCATCGCCAACTCCCTTGTCTCGAGGGTTTCTTCCGGGTAAGCATCATGCTGCCTAGATCGCATCTTGCGATCTAGGCAGTACACGTTTATTCGCTATCCATGCGTTGCTCGTACTGAAGCCTTTTTGATGGCGAGCAACGTAGTTATCTTAGATGTGTTAGGGTTAGCATTGTTCATCGTATCATATGCTATCGTCGTGCAACCCTTAGACATCTAGCCGCCCTTACGCCTATCTTAGGTGTAAGGGCGGCACCCCGCTTGATCATTATTTAGTAGATCCGATCCGTTATGGTTGCTCCTTGTTCTTCAAGGATTAGTTTAATATCTGCATAGTTAGGCCTTACAAACGGGTTGAAGGATCCAGTGGCGCGTAGGGTGTAGTTTGCTAGCCCTAGACAGGATGTTCCGGGGATCAACCTCGTGTTGGTTTTTAGGCCTTGTCTAGGGACGGCTTACGATCACCGTGCGTGGCCGCCAGGCTCAATCACGAGTAGGATGTTCCGATTATGTGGTGAAAACCCTAAATCGTAGTAGGTCGTTTTAGCTTTATTTTGATCAAGCAGGACCACCATATATTCGTACACCCCGTACGGATCATGGGTGGATCGGCTCTTTGAGCCGATCTACAGGACAACCTGAGAGCCGATCGAGGCTCGTATTTAATGTTTACGTGTATGCCATGCAGGAAACTAAGCGAGGCACATCCATCACCTTCCTGACCAGGTATAGGTCAGGTGGCACGCCCTTGCACCAGCATCGGACGTGCGTGCCGAGTCTTTGCGGGCCGTCGCTCGGAGGGACCAGGGCCAGCCGCAGTCCTCGGAGCCTCCCGGCTCTACTGTGTTGCCCGTCGCTGCTCGCCGGTGGGTTTCTGACTGCAACACATTCTGGCACGCCCGGTGGGACCATCTTCGACATCAACCGCATCGCCATCTACATCTGAGATGGCGGAAGGCACTCCAGTCACGTACGAGGATTTGACCGAGGAGCTCAAGAAGAAGTATGACGAGGTCAAAGCGATCCTCGAAGCCGACCTCATCGGCTCTTTTCGCAGAACCCGCTCACATGGTATCTACTAAACGTCTTGGGCCTCTCCCATCTAAGAACAAGCAAACTGACTCCTCTCGGGAAGAAGACCTCGAGGGGTTAGAAGATGACTGTGAAGGAGAAGAGGATAGATACCACCGGCCAAGGTGGTGCCCTGATGGACTCAGCCGTTCCCAAAGGCGTAGGGTTCAGCGACTGCGTGGCTTGGAGGAAGCCGAAAGGTTGTACCTGCACGCGCTAAGGAAGATGCGGCCTGATCTGGCCGCGAAAATTCAACGAACCCTGGACGAAGAGGGTCGACCACAAAGGAAAGTATGGCGCCCCAAACGAAGGAAAGCCGGTGATGAGACATCGGCTGGCACAAACGAGATGTAAGCCTCTTTTGAGCAATACAATCAAGATAGGGGCCGATTCCAGCAATCGCCCCGTATTATCCTTGCCATACGTTTCGCCTGTGTTCAGCGTCGATCTAACAGGTGACGGAAAGCTAGGGTATGGGTTTACATCGGCTTGCGAGCTCGAGGAAATCGGCATTGGTCATGTCTGCAGAGCCGATGTTCAGGTATAGTCCTATCGATAACTGCAGAGCCGATATCTGCAGTAACCTGATAGATTCGGCTCGGGGGCACATAATCAGATAGACAGACGCTATGAACATGTGCGATACATGGGCAATAAAATATTAGGGGCCGATGGAAAATCGGCCAGTAGAAAAAAAAAGTGTAACAAGTACAGCCGAATGTAACAAGTACAGCCGAGGCAGAGTCATCGACTTCAGAAGGTCAAGTTCAGCAAAACATTTGACTCTAAAGGCTCTACAGAAGAAACGCGCTGAGGGCGTGAAGGGCGTCAGCACGGATGCGATCCACCTCGGCGATCTCAGCCTCGTCGTCCTCGTCTTTGCCCATCACCAGCTGACTGCTTAGGGTACGAATTTCAGCCAGATCGGTCTTCAGATCGGCTGTGAGGCCCTTTGCTTCCTCTTGAGAGCGGGCAATAAGGGCTTCCTTGTCTTGGATAAGCTGCTTGGTCACCCTGACCCTCTCTTCAAGGTTCTCCAGTTCCTTACGCAGGGTCTCGAGTTCGGCACTATTGGCAGAAGTGTCAGTTTTGGCGTCTAAAGCAGCCTTCTTCCCGTTGAGCCGTTGACACTTGTCTGCAATATCGGCTCTCAATGGAAGCTGGGTGTGGCGAAGATTAATCCTTTGGTGAGCCGATTGCACCCTTGACTTGAAGACCGACAGAGTCACAGCTGGCCAAAGCTTCACTTGCAGTGTCATAGGGAGATGGGGCTGGATATCTTCGAGGATGCCTTTGACTTCCTCGGAATTTTCAACCAGGGTCTCAATTGAGGAAGAGAGCAAATCCTTGAGACGCTGGAGTGGACCATGGACTGTGCTAGGACTGGGCTCTCCACTTGCCTTGGAAGTAGTTGGTTCGATGGATTCTGGATCGAACGTGAGCAAGCTTGAGAGATCACAACCCTGACAAGACGAACAAAGTGGGGTTAGCATACAATGAAGAAAGTGATAGAGCCAAGGAAGGGGGGTGTACCTCTCCCAAGGTAGGAGGAGCAGCCGATGTTGTGATAATCGGCTTTTCCGTGGACTTGGCTAGGTTAGCCACTTGGTCAGCCACGATCGTCGAGGTGGCTAGGTCTAGCATGGCGGACGGCATCAGTACCTCCTCGACGTCTCCGCTAGAGGTATCATTGGTCTGCAAAAGGAAGTAATTAGCCGATCCAAGTGGCAATGGGTTAGCATGAAGTGTAAACCAGGGAGATAAATACATTTGAGACCTCTTGGCTTGATGGAGAAGCTCGTGGGTCTTTACGAGCCCTTTTGACGCATCGACGCTTCACGCGTGACCCCGATTTGGTCGGGGCTTGGGGAGCAGGAGGCTCGGGAATCGACATTTTCTTAGAAGCCGGCGCTGGCGAGGCCATCTGGCTCTGGGTGGTGGACCTCTCGGAGTTGCCCGAGCTCGAATCCCTCTGGCTGGATTCTGCGGCCCCGCTGGAGTTTTCTTCGGTGGAAGTCTGTAGAAAAGAGTACAAGCATGTTGCAAAAGACTGGGAAAGCAGATAAATGTGGACAGGGCACAAATCAACTTACGTGCAAGCTTTCTTGGGCAGGAGCTTTGCGCTTCAGGGTCTTTCTGGCAGCCACCTTCCTCACTGCCGTCCTCGCCTGAGTCGAGGCTCGGGGGGCAACTGGCCCCGAAGATGCTTTACTCTTGGGAGCCGATTTCGGTGAAATCGGCTGACTCTGCATTATGACTTTCTTCAGGGGTGGCGAGCTCTGGCAGAAGAGAACCACTGGGGCCGAAGGAAGGAATTCGAAGGGGGAGCCATCGGCTTGCGTGGGAGCTGGGCCATCTTGTTGCTGCCAGGAGATGGAGTCAGGTTACAGACAATCACCATAAGCCATTGCAAGAAATTTATAAGTAATGGTACCTGGTCTGCAGGAACGTCATACTCGGCATCAAGTTGTCTCAGCAGCGGTCCTAGAGCCCTTCTGAAGGCATGGGTCTTCCACATGGACCACCAAGTCTCGAAACCATCGGTAGTGAAGGTGAAACGGAGGTTGTGGGGAATTGGAATGGCCAAAGCATCAAAGAAGGTATAGCACCTTTGGCCAGTGAGGATGTCAGGCAGTTCAGCTCTGCTTGCTGTCAGGTGGTGTAGGAAGAAGTGTGGAGGCACCTGCCCGAGACCAAGCTGTCGGGCTACTACTACCGGTTGGTAAGACTCATAACCAGGCTTGATGATCCGGTTTGAGGTACTTATGCCAACTGGGAGAAAGCAAGGACGAATCATAATGGAGTACAAATGCCAGGTGCTAGCGTCATCGGCAAAGTTATCCAATCGGAAGGAGACTGGGTTCTCAAAGTTCTCCGATTCAGTATAAGGAAAGAACAGGGGGTTGTCCAAACCTTGGAAGAAAATCTTGAACCACCCTGCTGCTTCCTTAGGGATCAGCCTGCTGCCTGGGAGACCGTACAAAGCTTGGCCATAGCTGGTGCATCGGATCTCCTTTCCATTAGCATCTGGGAAGGTGCAGGTGGCCAAAGGTGGGAAGTCTGGGATCTGGTTCTGAAAGTACAGCTGAGCCCATAATTGAATAAACCACCAGGGGCCTCCAGTTTTAACTGTCTTTTGAGAGAACAGTTTGACAGACATCAGTTGAAGAGATCGGTAGACCTCTCCAAGAAACAGTTTGCCGAGGCCAAGTTGGGTGCCTTTGGCAAGTTCATAGGCCAGGGAAAGGTAATTCTTGGTAGGGGCGAGTGATGGGCCACAGAATATGAAGTGCTCCAACCAGAAGTTCAGGAAGGCTGTGTGTTCTCTCTCTGTCACAGGGCCTTTGGTTTTCATATAACGATTGAGGTAGGCACCCCAGCTGGTACACTCTTTTTTAGAGGAAAGGGTGAAAGGAACTTTCGGCAGCTTGAATGCAGAAGGGCTTGGGGATGCAATGTCTAGGCCTGTGATCATGGCCACATCCAGCAGAGTTGGTGTCATAGGGCCATGGCCAAACATGAAGCAGTTCAGTGCATCAGACCAGAAGTAGCCGATGGTTTTCAGGATATTTTCATTCTTTTCAAGGGGAGACAATGATAATGACAAGGCATCGGCTATCCCTATGGCTTCCCAGGTGGCATAGTGGGTTTTGGATACTCTATTGTACCATGCCACCCAACCCTCAGGAGGATTAGGCCAGGCTCGCAGGCAGTCGGCCCAGGAAGTCAGATCTAAGTTCTGGTTCACGAAGGGGATTCTGTTAGCCTCGCATGAAATTAAGAGAGCGGAACTCTCGGAAGAACGGGGACCGAGGCACATAGAATTTGCGAGAGAAGGATGTGGCAGTAGGATGTCTGAAACCTAAAATTAGTAGCGGAACAGAACATGAATTCAGGTGTTTGCTATTAATCCTAACGTTGATTCGAGTGGCGAGAGGAGGTTAAGGATTACCTTCAGACCGGAGACCATGGCGTTGGTATCGGATGATTCCGCCATTGGATGCGCTGTAGAGTTGGGGTGGCGCGGTCGAGATCTGGGATGCGGGTGGCCGTAAGTTGGAACTGCTCAGGCGGCGATTTGGGGATCTGAGTTTGCTTTCTCAGACGGAGGTCGCAGGTTACCGTTTGGAGGGGCAGCTGGGTCGGCCTTACTCGTGTTTTTATGGTAGAGACCGATGCGATGCCATCGGCTCTTTTGGGAGATCATTTGACTTTGACTATCGGCAAAAAGTTGATTGGGATACTTCTTCATTAATAAAAGGAGGGTTTTTTACAATGGAGAGCCGATTGCTCAAGAAAGGGGGAACAAGAGAAGAGCCGATTGCTTGAGTACTATAGATCCTACTCTACTAATCCTCGCTGCCCTCGTCGTCGGCATCGTAGCTACCGCCAGCGCTGCTTCCGGAGAACTCCTCGTCGCTGCTACCCCAGCCCTCGGCCGGAGCTTCTTCCTCCTCGTCATCATCATCATCTTCACTGTCCGCCCAAGCGCGGAAGCGCTTCGCCGGCGGGTACCCAGCGGAGGAGGAGGAGTCGTCTTCCTCCTCTTCTTCCTGTTCCTCCTCTTCTTCCTCGTCTTCCTCTTCCTCCTCCTTATCGGAGGAAGTGGGGTTCCCCCAGGATTGGAGGTCATCCTCGCTCTCGCTGTCCAGTTCCCCTTCAATGAGGAACTGGAGGTCGCCCTCCCCATCAGTCAGGGGCAGGTCGCCATCTGATCCGACGAGGGCTTCTGATGGGCCATCTGACACGAAGTCGAAGTCCCACTCTGGCTCTGACATCGGCTCGCTCGAGGAAGAGGATTGGAAAGAGAGGCCGGAGGAGACGGAGGAAGAAGAAGACATTGTTACAGGGAAAGAGGGTTTTTTCGGTGCCGATAGCTAGAACAGAGGAGGGGGATGAAGAGGCGAATCGGTCGGCACAGTTAAATAAGGGGGAACCTAGTGGAGATTTAATGCCATTGCAGTTTCCGAGGAAGTGATGCTAAAGCTATCAAATCTTGCAGAGAAGTTGAGAAGGCAAGGCATCATGATGAAGAATACTACGACGGTTTTGCTCTGCCACGACATGACCCGACGAAGAAAGAGCGGAGTGATTTTGGAATTATCAATTCCAAAACCAGGGGGCATGTGTTATCACCAGAGTTTGACCGAGTCAGAGGTGGGCCGCGATCAAGATGGGCTTGAAGAATATACACGGAAGAAATACGTGAATCGGCCTTATATGCAAAGTTTGGGCTAGTTTGCCCGTGTATCTGTAATATAGTAGGATACGTGTTAGTTAGATAGAGTTTGGCTCGTGCCCGGTTGGGATTGTTCCCACGATTAGAAAGTCTACGGACTATAAATATGTATCTAGGGTTTATGAAATAAACAACAATCACGTTCACCACAAACCAATCTAGGCGCATCGCCAACTCCCTTGTCTCGAGGGTTTCTTCCGGGTAAGCATCATGCTGCCTAGATCGCATTGCGATCTAGGCAGTACACGTTTATTCGCTATCCATGCGTTGCTCGTACTGAAGCCTTTTTGATGGCGAGCAACGTATTTATCTTAGATGTGTTAGGGTTAGCATTGTTCATTGTGTCATATGCTATCGTCGTGCAACCCTTAGACATCTAGCCGCCCTTACGCCTATCTTAGGTGTAAGGGCGGCACCCCGCTTGATCATTATTTAGTAGATCCGATCCGTTATGGTTGCTCCTTGTTCTTCAAGGATTAGTTTAATATCTGCATAGTTAGGCCTTACAAACGGGTTGAAGGATCCAGTGGCGCGTAGGGTGTAGTTTGCTAGCCCTAGACAGGATGTTCCGGGGATCAACCTCGTGTTGGTTTTTAGGCCTTGTCTAGGGACGGCTTACGATCACCGTGCGTGGCCGCCAGGCTCAATCACGAGTAGGATGTTCCGATTATGTGGTGAAAACCCTAAATCGTAGTAGGTCGTTTTAGCTTTATTTTGATCAAGCAGGACCACCATATATTCGTACACCCCGTACGGATCATGGGTGGATCGGCTCTTTGAGCCGATCTACAGGACAACCTGAGAGCCGATCGAGGCTCGTATTTAATGTTTACGTGTATGCCATGCAGGAAACTAAGCGAGGCACATCCATCACCTTCCTAACCAGGTATAGGTCAGGTGGCACGCCCTTGCACCAGCATCGGACGTGCGTGCCGAGTCTTTGCGGGCCGTCGCTCGGAGGGACCAGGGCCAGCCGCAGTCCTGGGAGCCTCCCGGCTCTACTGTGTTGCCCGTCGCTGCTCGCCGGTGGGTTTCTGACCGCAACAGTATTGAATATGTACTTATGCACTTTATCTCTTATTAAGTTGTTTGTTGTGCGATAACCATGTTCCTGGGGACGCCATCAACTACTCTTTGTTGAATATCATGTGAGTTGCTATGCATGTCCGTCTTGTCTGAAGTAAGGGCGGTTTTCACAATCAAATGGTTTGAGTATGCATACTGTTAGAGAAGAACATTGGGCCGCTAACTAAAGCCATGAATCATGGTGGAAGTTTCAGTTTGGACATAAAACCTCAATCTCTTATGAGAATATTATCTGTTGTTGAGTGCTTAAGCATTAAAAGAGGAGTCCATTATCTGTTGTCTATGTTGTCCCGGTATGGGTGTCTAAGTTGAAGAATGATCAAAAGCGAGAAATCCAATGCGAACTTTCTCCTTAGACCCTTGTACAGGCGGCATAGAGGTACCCCTTTGTGACACTTGGTTGAAACATATGTTATGCAATGATAATCGGTGTTAATCCAAGCTAATTTGGACAAGGTGCGGGCACTACTAGTATACTATGCATGAGGCTTGCAACTTGTAAGATATAATTTACATGATACATATGCTTTATTACTACCGTTGACAAAATTGTTTCATGTTTTCAAAATAAAAGCTCTAGCACAAATATAGCAATCGATGCTTTCCTCTTTGAAGGACCTTTCTTTTACTTTTATGTTGAGTCAGTTCACCTATTTCTCTCCACCTCAAGAAGCAAACACTTGTGTGAACTGTGCATTGATTCCTACATACTTGCATATTGCACTTGTTATATTACTTTGCATTGACAACTATCCATGAGATATACATGTTATAAGTTGAAAGCAACCGCTGAAACTTAATCTTCATTTGTGTTGCTTCAATACCTTACTATGAATTTATTGCTTTATGAGTTAACTGTTATGCAAGACTTATTGATGCTTGTCTTGAAAGTACTATTCATGAAAAGTCTTTGCTATATGATTCAGTTGTTTACTCATTGTCTTCATCATTGCTTTGAATCGCTGCATTCATCTCATATGCTTTACAATAATGTTGATCAAGATTATGTTGGTAGCATGTCACTTAAGAAATTATCATTGTTATCGTTTACCTACTCGAGGGCGAGTAGGAACTAAGCTTGGGGATGCTTGATACGTCTCAAACGTATCTATAATTTCTTATGTTCCATGCTACTTTATTGATGATACCTACATGTTTTATACACATTATATGTCATTATTATGCGTTTTCCGGAACTAACCTATTGACGAGATGCCGAAGGCCGATTCTTTGTTCTGCTGTTTTTGGTTCCAGAAATCCTAGTAAGGAAATATTCTCGGAATCGGACGAAATCAATGCCCAGCATCCTATTTTTCCACGAAGCTTCCAGAACACCCGAGAGCCACCAGAGGGGAGCCCTGGTGGGCCCAGATGATAGGGCGGCGCGGCCAGGGCCTGGGCCGCGCCCCCCTGTTGTGTCATCGCCTCGTCGACCTTCCGACTCCGCCTCTTCGCCTATATAAAGGTCCCTGACCTAAAACACGATACGAAAAAAGCCACGGTACGAGAAACCTTCCAGAGCCGCCGCCATCGCGAAGCCAAGATCTGGGGGACAGGAGTCTCTGTTCCGGCACGCCGCCGGGACGGGGAAGTGCCCCCGGAAGGCTCCTCCATCGACACCACCGCCATCTTCATCAACGCTGTTGTCTCCCATGAGGAGGGAGTAGTTCTCCATCGAGGCTCGGGGCTGTACCGGTAGCTATGTGGTTAATCTCTCTCCTATGTGCTTCAATACAATAATCTCATGAGCTGCCTTACATGATTGAGATTCATATGATGATGCTTGTAATCTAGATGTCATTATGCTAGTCAAGTGGGTTTTACTTATGTGATCTCCGGAGACTCCTTGTCCCACGTGTGTAAAGGTGACAGTGTGTGCACCGTGTGGGTCTCTTAGGCTATATTTCACAGAATACTTATTCACTGTTATGAATGGCATAGTGAAGTGCTTAATTATATCCCTTTATGATTGCAATGTGTTTTGTATCACAATATATCTGTGTGCTACTCTAGTGATGTTATTAAAGTAGTTTATTCCTCCTGCATGGTGTAATGGTGACAGTGTGTGCATCGTGTAGTACTTGGCGTAGGCTATGATTGTGATCTCTTTTAGATTATGAAGTTAACTATTGCTATGATAGTATTGATGTGATTTATTCCTCCTTTCGTAGTGTGAAGGTGACAGTGTGCATGCTATGTTAGTACTTGGTTTGGTTATGTTGATCTGTCATGCACTCTAAGGTTATTTAAATATGAACATTGAATATTGTGGAGCTTGTTAACTCCGGCATTGAGGGTTCCTGTAATCCTACACAGTTAGTGGTGTTCATCATCCAACAAGAGGGTGTAGAGTCTAGCATCTATCTATTTATTCTGTTATGTGATCAATGTTGAGAGTGTCCACTAGTGAAAGTATGAACCCTAGGCCTTGTTCCTAAATACTGCTATCGTTGCTTGTTTACTGTTTTACTGCATTTATACTGCCTGCAATATTACTACCATCAACTGCACGCCAGCAAGCACTTTTCTGGCGCCGTACTACTGCTCATATTCATTCATACCACTTGTATTTCACTATCTCTTCGCCGAACTAGTGCACCTATTAGGTGTGTTGGGGACACAAGAGACTTCTTGCTTTGTGGTTGAAGGGTTGCATGAGAGGGATATCTTTGACCTCTTCCTCCCTGAGTTCGATAAACCATTGTTGCTAATGATATGGAAAATTCTAAGCTTGGGGAAGCTAGCTTTGATGAGCATGATATTTTTAGTCCCCCAAGCATTGAGGAGAAAATTTACTTTGACGATACTTTGCCTCCTGTTTATGATGATTATAATGATATTGGTCTTTTAGTGCCGCCTACTATGGAGAGTAATTTTTATGATGATAATACTATGCCTCCTACACTTGATGAGAATAATAATGATAGCTACTTTGTTGAATTTGCTCCCACTACAACTAATAAAATTGATTATGCCTATGTGGAGAGTAATAATTTTATGCATGAGACTCATGATAAGAATGCTTTATGTGATACTTATATTGTTGAATTTGTTCATGACACTACTGAAAGTTATTATGAGAGAGGGAAACATGCCAAACTATGGTAGGCACAGAGGTGGCAGCGGTGTTCCTGAAACGTCGAGTCCAACCAGTCATGACCAAAGTTCGTCCGATGTGGTTGTATTCAGGTCCGAAAGATGAAACCAGGATTAATGCTGCCGAACACTACAAGAAAAGTTGCCATGGCCGACGAAGTTGAAGTCGCGCCGTGGTTGCTGGTGACCATGGCCGACGATTTTTGGTCTCTCCATTGTGCATGTCAAAACGTTTTTTTTCTCGTTTTTGAGGCCACCTAGCCCGACGAAAACGGCCAAAACGTCGCGTATGGTGGCCCGGGACGTGGTGCATCTCGAAATCTCGGGTTCGCCGGCCGAGTCAACGCAAATCCGCACCGCCGAGGGATGTAGGGCCCAGATGGCAGCCTCTCTGGCATTGTTTTTTTTCTCGATCGCGCCATCTCGTTCAACGTTCTCCGATCGAGCCGTTTACGATGCAGGATCATGGGTCCCGCATGTCATCCTCTATGAACCAAAATTCTTTCTATTCTTGGATTTTTTTGACCCCCTGATTTCTGGCTACTTCCTTTTTCTTTTGATCCCTTGCCGCCTTGGAAACGTTGAGACCGCTGCTGCTAAATGGGACCCGCATGTCATCCTCTATGTACTATAAAACTTTCTTTTCTTGAATTATTTTTGGCTCCTCATATTTTTTCACTTGCCTTTTTCTTTCGATCCCCTGCCGCCTCTCAAACGGTGATACCGCTGCTGCTAAATGGGACCCGCATGTCATCCTCTATGTACTATAAAACTTTCTTTTCTTGAATTATTTTTGGCTCCTGATATTTTTTCACTTGCCATTTTCTTTCGATCTCATGCCACGTTTGAAACGTTGAGGAACCTGTAGGCTCATGGGACCCGCATGTCATCCTCTATGTACTATAAAAGTTCATTTTCTTGGTTTTTTTTCACCCTCTGATTTTTGGCAATTTCTTTTTTCTTTTGATCCCCTGCCGCCTCTCAAACGGTGATACCGCTGCTGCTAACTGGGACCCGCATGTCATCCTCTATGTACTATAAAACTTTCTTTTCTTGAATTATTTTTGGCACCTCATATTTGGTCACTTAACTTTTTCTTTCGATCCCCTGCCGCCTCTCAAACGGTGATACCGCTGCTGCTAAATGGGACCCGCATGTCATCCTCTATGTACTATAAAACTTTCTTTTCTTGAATTATTTTTGGCTCCTCATATTTGGTCACTTGCCTTTTTCTTTCGATCCCCTGCCGCCTCTCAAACGGTGATACAGCTGCTGCTAAATGGGACCCGCATGTCATCCTCTATGTACTATAAAACTTTCTTTTCTTGAATTATTTTTGGCTCCTCATATTTGGTCACTTGCCTTTTTCTTTCGATCTCATGCCACGTTTGAAGCGTTGAGGAACCTGCTGGCTCATGGGACCCGCATGTCATCCTCTATGTACAATAAAACTTTCTTTTCTTGGATTTTTTTGGCACCCGATATTTGGTCACTTGCCTTTTTCTTTCTATCTCATGCCGCCTTTGAAACGTTGACTAAGCTGCTGGCTCATGGGTCCCGCATGTCATCCTCTACGACAATAAAAGTTTTCTTTCTTGGAGTTATTTTTGACCCCTAATTTCTGGCTATTTGCCTTTTTCTTTTGATCTCCTGCCCCCTCTGCAACGATGAGGACGCTGTTGGCAGGTCGGTCCCACATGTCATCCTCTATGAACAATAAAAGTTTCCTTTGATGGATTTATTTTGAACCCCTAATCAATTTCTGGATATTTCCTTTTTTTGTTTTGATCCCCAGCCGCCTTGAAATCGCTGAGGATGCTGCTGCCTCATGGGTCTCGCATGTCATCCTCTCAGAACGGTAAATGTTTTCTTTTCTTGGATTTTGTTGACCAAACGATTTTTTGCTTATTTTTTCTTTCGATCTCCTGCAGCCTTTAAAACGTTGAGGACGCTGCTGGCTCACGGGTCCCACATGTCAGCCTCTATGAACAATAAACGGCGAGGATCTCGCTGCCTCATGGGTCCCGCATGTCATCCTCTTAGAACGAAAATGTTTCTTTTCTTGGATTTTTTACCAACAGATTTTTGGTTTATTTTTTCTTTCCATCCCCTGCTGCCTTTAAAACGTTGACGACGCTGCTGGCTCATGGGTCCCCGATGTCAGCCTCCCCGTACAACAAACATGTGATATCTTGATTATTTTGCAGACAATAAACAGTGTATTGCGCTCTGAGCTATTTCAAACGGATAAAATAAATCTTTATTTTTACATAAACAAACTTATATGTTGAATCTCCTTTTTTTTTGTTTTTGCGAAGCATAGGACTTTCCTGTTTTTTTAAGAAAATTCCGAACTTTCCTGTTTTGGAGTGGGCTGAAATTGTACGAGTCAAAAGGCCAAGCAGGATAGTTCGAAGGCCAAGATGTCCAGATGCAGCCCAATTGAAATCTTTCTTCTTGGATTTTTTTTCTGGCTACTTCATTTTTCTTTTGGTCCTGTGCCGCCTTGGAAACGTTGAGACCGCTGCTGCAAAATGGGACCCGCATGTCATCCTCTATGTACTATAAAACTTTCTTTTCTTGGATTATTTTTGGCTCCTGATATTTGGTCACTTGCCTTTTTCTTTCGATCCCGTGCAGCCTCTCAAACGGTGAGACCACGGCTGCTAAATGGGACCCGCATGTCATCCTCTATGTACAATCAAGTTTCTTTTCTTGAATTATTTTTGGCTCCTGATATTTGGTCACTTGCCTTTTTCTTTCGATCTCATGCCACGTTTGAAACGTTGAGGAACCTGCTGGCTCATGGGACCCGCATGTCATCCTCTACGTGCTATAAAAGTTTATTTTCTTGGATTTTTTTTCACCCTCTGATTTTTGGCTATTTCCTTTTTCTTTTGATCCCCTGCCGCCTTGGAAACGTTGAGTAAGCTGCTGACTCATGGGACCCACATGTCATCCTCTATGTACAATCAAGTTTCTTTTTCTTGAATTATTTTTGGATCCTGATATTTGGTCACTTGCCTTTTTGTTTCGATCTCATGCCGCGTTTGAAACGTTGAGGAACCTGCTGGCTCATGGGACCCGCATGTCATCCTCTATGTGCTATAGAAGTTTATTTTCTTTATTTTTTTCACCCTCTGATTTTTGGCTATTTCCTTTTTCTTTTGATCCCCTGCCGCCTTGGAAACGTTGGGTAAGCTGCTGACTCATGGGACCCGCATGTCATCCTCTATGTACAATAAACTTTCTTTTTTCTTTTGATCTCAAGACGCATTTGAAACGTTGAGACCGCTGCTGCTAAATGGGACCCGCATGTCATCCTCTATGTACAATAAAGTTTCTTTTCATGGATTATCTTTGGCTCCTGATATTTTGTCACTTGCCTTTTTCTTTCGATCTCATGCCGCCTTTGAAACGTTGAGTAAGCTGCTGGCTCATGGGTCCCGCATGTCATCCTCTACGAACAATAAAAGTTTTCTTTCTTGGATTTATTTTTGACCCGTAATTTCTGGCTATTTGCCTTTTTCTTTTGATCTCCTGCCCCCTTTGGAACGATGAGGACGCTGTTGGCAGGTCGGTCCCACATGTCATCCTCTATGAACATTAAAAGTTTCTCACATGGCTCCTGATATTTGGTCACTTGCCTTTTTCTTGCGATCTCATGCCACGTTTGAAACGTTGAGGAACCTGCAGGCTCATGGGACCCGCATGTCATCCTCTATGTACAATAAAACTTTCTTTTCTTGGATTTTTTTGGCACCTCATATTTGGTCACTTGCCTTTTTCTTTCGATCCCCTGCCGCCTCTCAAACGGTGATACCGCTGCTCCTTAAATGGGACCCGCATGTCATTCTCTATGTACAATCAAGTTTCTTTTCTTGAATTATTTTTGGATCCTGATATTTGGTCACTTGCCTATTTCTTTCGATCTCATGCCACGTTTGAAACGTTGAGGAACCTGCTGGCTCATGGGACCCGCATGTCATCCTCTATGTACTACAAAAGTTCATTTTCTTGGGTTTTTTTCACCCTCTGATTTTTGGCTATTTCCTATTTCTTTTGATCCCCTGCCGCCTTTGAAAGTTGAGGACTCTGCTGCCTCATAGGTCCCACATGTCAGCCTGTATGAACGATAAAGCTTTCCTTTCTTGTTGTTTTTTTTACCCCCTAATTTCTGGCTACTTTCTTTTTCTTTTGATCTCAAGCCGCATTTGAAACGTTGGGACAGCTGCTGCAAAATGGGTCCCACATGTCATCCTCTATGTACTATAAAATTTCTTTTCTTGGATTTTTTTCACCCTCTGATTTTTGGCTATTTCTTTTTTCTTTTGATCCCCTGCCGCCTTGGAAACGTTGACTAATCTGCTGGCTCATGGGACCCGCATGTCATCCTGTATGTCCATCAACTTTCTTTTCTTGGAGTTTTTTTTACCCCCTAATTTCTGGCCACTTTCTTTTTCTTTTGATCTCAAGCCGCATTTGACACGTTGGGACCGCTGCTGCAAAATGGGACCCGCATGCAATTCTCCATGTACAATAAAAGTTTCTTTTCTTGGATTATTTTTCACCCTCATTTTTGGTCACTTGCCTTTTTCTTTTGATCCCCTACCGCCTTGGAAACGTTGAGTAAGCTGCTGACTCATGGGACCCGCATGTCATCCTCTATGTACAATCAACTTTCTTTTTCTTTTGATCTCAAGCTGCATTTCAAACGTTGAGACCGCTGCTGCTAAATGGGACCCGCATGTCATCCTCTATGCACAATAAAGTTTCTTTTCTTGGATTATCTTTGGCTCCTGATATTTTGTCACTTGCCTTTTGCTTTCGATCTCATGCCACCTTTGAAACGTTGAGTAAGCTGCTGGCTCATGGGTCCCGCATGTCATCATCTACGAACAATAAAAGTTTCCTTTCTTGGAATTATTTTTTACTCCTAATTTTTGGCTACTTCCATTTTCTTTTGATCCCCTGCCGCCTTTGAAACGTTGAGGATTCTGCTGGCTCGTGGGTCCCACATGTCAGCCTCTATGAACAATAAACCTTTCCTTTCTTGGAGTTATTTTGACCTCTAATTTCTGGCTATTTCGCCTTTTTTAAAATCCTGTGTCGCCTTGGAAACGTTGAGAATGCTGCTGCCTCATGGGTCCCGCATGTCATCCTCTCAAAACGATAAATGTTTCTTTTTTTTGGATTTTTTTACCAACTGATTTTTTTTTCCGATCCTCTACCGTCTTTAAAAACGTTGACGACGCTGCTGGCTCATGGGTACCCGATGTCAGCCTCCCCGTACAAGAAACATGTGATATCTTGATTATTTTGCAGACAATAAACAGTGTATTTCGCTCTGAGCTATTGCAAACGGAAAAAAATAAATCTTTACTTTTAAATAAACAAACTTATATGTTGCATCTCATTGTTTTTTGTTTTCGCGAAGCATAGGACTTTCCTGTTTTGGAGTGGGCTCAAATTGTACGAGTCTAAAAGCGTCCAGAAGGATAGTTCGAAAGCCCAGACGGCCAGATGCAGCCCAATTGAAATCTTTCTTTTCTTGGATTTTTTTGAGCCCATGATTTCTGGCTACTTCCTTTTTTTTTTGGAAACGTTGAGAACGCTGCTGCAAAATAGGACCCGCATGTCATCCTCTATGTACAATAAATTTTTTTCTTGGATTATTTTTGGCTCCTGATATTTGGTCACTTGCATTTTTCTTTTGATCTCATGCCGTCTTTGAAACGTTCAGACCGCTGCTGCAAAATGGGACCCGCATGTCATCCTCTATGTACAATAAAAATTACTTTTCTTGGATTATTATTTTTGGCCCCTGATATTTGGTCACTTGTCTTTTTCTTTCGACCTCATGCCATGTTTAAAACGTTGAGGAACCTGCAGGCTCATGGGACCCGCATGTCATCCTCTATGTACTATAAAAGTTCATTTTCTTGGGTTTTTTTCACCCTCTGATTTTTTTCTATTTCCTTTTTCTTTTGATCCCCTGCCGCCTTGGAAACGTCGAGTAAGCTGCTGCAAAATGGGACCCGCATGTCATCCTCTATGTACAATCAACTTTTTTTCGTGGCTACTTTCTTTTTCTTTTGATCTCAACTCTCAAGCCGCATTTGAAACGTTGAGACCGCTGCTGCAAAATAGGACCCACATGTCATCCTCAATGTAAAATAAAAGTTTCTTTTCTTGGATTATTTTCACCCTCTGATTTTTGGCTATTTCCTTTTTTCTTTCGATCCCCTGCTGCCTTGGAAACGTTGAGGATGCTGCTGCCTCATGGGTCCCACATGTCATCCACTATGAACAATAAAAGTTTCTTTTCTTTGATTTTTTCACCCTCTGCTTTTTGGCTATTTCCTTTTTCTTTTGATCCCATGCCGCCTTGGAAACGTTGAGGATGCTGCTTCCTAATGGGACCCGCATGTCATACTCTATGTACAATAAAAGTTTCTTTTTTTGGATTATTTTTGGCTCCTGATATTTGGTGACTTGCCTTTTTCTTTCAATCTCATGCCGCCTCTCAAACGTTGAGTAAGCTGCTGGTTCATGGGACCCACATGTCATTAACTATGTACAATAAATTTTCTTTTCTTGGATTATTTTTGGCTCCTGATATTTGGTCACTTGCATTTTTCTTTCGTTCTCATGCCGTCTTTGAAACGTTCAGACCGCTGCTACAACATGGGACCCATATGTCATCCTCTATGTACAATGAAAGTTTCTTTTCTTGGATTATTTTTGGCTCCTGATATTTGGTCACTTGCCTTTTCTTTCGATCTCATGCCGTCTTTGAAACGTTCAGACCGCTGCTACAACATGGGACCCATATGTCATCCTCTATGTACATTAAAAGTTTCTTTTCTTGGATTATTTTTTGCTCCTGATATTTGGTCACTTTCCTTTTTCTTTCGATCTCATGCCGCCTCTGAAACGTGGAGTAAGGTGCTGGCTCATGGGACCCGCATGTCATCTTCTATGTACAATAAAGTTTCTTTTCTTGGATTTTTCCCCCCTGATTTTGGGTCACTTGCCTTTTTCTTTCGATCCTATGCCGCCTTTGAAATTGAGTAGGCTGCTGGCTCATGGGTCCCACAGGTCAGCCTCTATGAACAATAAACCTTTCCTTTGTTGGATTTATTTTTTACCCCTAATTTCTGGCTATTTGCCTTTTTCTTTTGATCCCCTGCGGCCTTTAAAACGATGAGGACGATGCTGGCAGGTCGGTCCCACATGTCTTCTTCTATGAATAATAAAAGTTTCCTTTGTTGGATTTACTTTCGACCCCTAATTTCTGGCTATTTGCCTTTTTTTTTTCTTCTTTTGATCCTCTGCCGACTTTGAAATGATGAGGATGCTGCTGGCAGATCTGTCCCACATGTCAGCCACTCTGAACTATAAATGATTCCTTTCTTTGATTTATTTTTTACCCCTATTTTCGAGATACTTGCCTTTTTTTTTGGATCTCCTACCGCCTTTGAAATGTTGAGGACGCTGCTAGCTCATGGGTCCCACATGGCATCCTCTTTGGACGATAAACCTTCATTTCTTGTTAATGACAGGTTTTTCTGTATTATTTTTGCAGTCTAACACAAGCTCTTTCGCTCCAAGATCTTGCAAGTTAATAGAATAAATCATGGAATTATTAGGATATGTTTTAAATTTCAAATCCACTTTATTAATTTTTTAAAAATACCGTGATCCGTGTGGGTATGGAGCGATCAAGGATTTTCATATTGGCCATGAGCAGTTTCAAAAATTGCAACCGGATAATTCTAAATAAATATAAACAACTTTTATGCAGAATCTCCGTGTTTTTGGTTTTTGCCATCATAGGATCTATGGTTCATTAGAAAAGGGCCGAAATTGCATGAGCAGAAAAGCCCATTTCTAGTTATTGGGCTTCGACAGCCTGAGCAAGTAGGCCTATAGCAAATACCATGTAGATGGCCGTTGGAACCCAAAAGTATTTGTTGCCTAGACTTAGATGCCAAACTCAGGCACTCAGCCTTATTGACATGAACCTTGCTATGCACACGACAATTTCAGTCCGATCCGTGTACGCAACACAAGATCAAACCCAACGTGTGAGGAAGCAGGTGGCAGCACACCTCCAGATGCTCAATCGTACACATATCATATAGGAGTTGTCGTATGTACATTAGTTCCGTATTGACATGTTTGTTTCTTTGGTTAACATGTGGGGTCCGCACAGTCACCTAGGTCGCACATCAACTTCTTTGCTCATAGTTGATGCATGTTTAGTGGCCTGCAGCAAGAATCGCTGCCCCCAGGGATGTACTTTACCCTTTAGCGGCAAAAAAATAGGAATGGTCCTCTCATGACTATGATCAATAAGAGGTGGCTATATTATAAAGGACGTACACACATTGTAATTATAGTGCTGAAATAAAGTCAATCCTAAAATAGCCATGCATGGGTTATAATATGAAGGCAACACGAAATACAAAAGCAGGGCAGTGTTCAAATAAACTGATTCAAACTAGTACATACTAAAAACAGTGTACTACTTCTCAACACTTCAAGCATAATAAAAAAGTGTGTCAGTGTTTTTTTAAAGGTAACACCGAACGGGCAATGTTTAAAGCAGGCTTAAACCACATAGCCGCTTGTCGGACACTACCCCAACTATCTCTGGGAAGGCTGATAACTCCCACAGTCTCACCTTCATCTGGCTGGAGGTTGCAGCGCAAAATTTTAGGGTATTGATTATGAAGATACTTCCGGTATGCTGTGTAGACGCAGTTTTTCCTCATGAATGGAACCAATGTGCCATCAGGAGCTTTGGATTCACACTTCTTCAGGTTGTCAATGATCGGGTAATTGAGTCCGAGGAGCAGAGAGTGGTCGCCGAGGCTGTTAACCTGCCTCCAATGAAAGTCCCCTGCACGTGCTGCAACGAACATAGATATGGGATCCTGCTCAAAGACGTAGGTGGCAACAGGAGGATACTGCCGTAGCTGAAGCCCATTAGCAGCATAGGGAATGTCAGGAGGTACTTCAGCATTGGCAATCCCAATGTTGTTTACTGTAAGGATGATCATCAATCGCTTGCCATCAGCAGTTGGAGCGAGGAACCACGCGTACTGCTGATCATCCACCACCGGTGGCGGGATTACGAACATGGACATCGGGTTTTCTGCAATATTAGAAATGGAGACGAATAGGGTGTTACTGGCAACCATATTCAAACAGCAGCACTGTTCATCGTTCATGCTCACAGTATAAATACGACTATGTAAGCTAAGGACATTAGTCATTCATGTGTTCAAATCAAGTGTCCAATATATTAGTTAAACTGCATGCATCCCACGAAACTAGTCTTAACTTCGCCAAAACTAGACACTAGTTAGTGTATACACAGTTATATACTACCTCTGTCCCACCGAAAGTGTCTGAGATTTGTCCAAATTCAGATGTATCTAGACAGTGAAAGCATATAGATACATTCAAATTTTGACAAATATATCATCTTAAGTTTAAGTCCTGTGTTGTAGTTAATTCCCTTTGTCTTAAGTGATCCAACGGTGTATATGATTAGATATTTGTATACAATATAGGAGTACAGACAATCTACCAGTTGGTCCAGTTTTAAACTGAGTATAGAGCTTCAATCATGACCCTTGGAGTGCTAAATCTAACGGTGCACAACAGCAGGATTCTCTGTGAAGAGTGCACATAGCTAACTCTACAATATTTTAGAACCATCACGTGAGCCTTGGGTCTACCCCAAAAAATGACCAAATATCTGAAACCCCTGAATCATAGGAATAACCCCGTTCAAAGAAATCACTATTCAGCACTGCTACATGGATCAGTGGAAGGTTCTTACGGTCTCAACTCTCAAGGAAACATCAAAGGAAAAGGTAGATAAGAAACGAGTGAGTGTTAGATGTACACATATTTTTACTTTTTTATTTGTTCCCTTCGTTTGCCGACTGATGGGAAGAAACATCATTTTTTGTAGGACCACTCTTGTTTTCGTATTTTATATATGCATTGTTGGCAATATTTTCTTTCAAAAACCATGAATATAGCTCGAGCTACATGTAGCATGGTTTTTGAAAATTTTGAGAGCTGCATTTTGAAGTTCCAAAGAAAACGGAGATTAAATACGGGTGTCAACAATGTTGTGTTCTACCAACATTCAAATGTCCAAATCAAAATATCTTATATTTAAGGTTTTGCAACAACAAAAAAATCTGATATATATTTTCCAACATTTTGTAACTTCAAAATCTATCAGATTCTGTCATTTTTGTGCGGCCCGAATATAGGGTATCTCAATTTCAGATTTTACACTCTGGTAGAATAATACATTCTCTACATCTATTTTTTTATAGATTTTTTATATATTCTTTCAAAACTTGCGAAAGGCATGCTATAAATATTCTTTTGATTATCAAACAGAATCTTTAATGGTTTGACGTGCATACATACTAGTAATATAAAAATATAAAAGTTCTCGCCTTGTACACATTTTGTTGATTTTTTGGAATGAATACAACATTCAATTTGGTAGATAGAGTACTAAACATTTCATGGGAAACTTAAAGAAGCTTGCCAAACAAAGGCTAATAGAAAAAAAAATAGAGGTATGACAGGCATAACATCCACGATGGGGTTGAAATATGCATAAGCTTCGGGCAATTTGGCAAAGAAAAATCTAGCCGGATAAAGAACATAATTATAAAAGGTACAGGTTAAACTAAGTAAATTAGGCATAACAAGTATTTCATTCTTGTTTAGTAAATAATTGGATTTTGATTGAGTTACTTTTCTAAGGGAAAAAAGGAGAAGGCAGATATTCAAGACACTTTTGGTGGGATGGAGGGAGTAAATCAAAAGTAAGAAAAAGTTATAACATGTTTCATGAGATGGAGTACTAAATAACGGCCATATGCATCTCTTCGATGCAGAGGCCGGGGTACCTCGCCCTCTATTTCGAGCAAAAATCAACTAGTTATATGAAACAATGGGTGTAAAAGTTAATCAAGAAGGGTGCCTTCATTGTGCTACGTTAACATTTGAGATACTTGTTAATTACATCCATATTCTGCAGTGGATAGAGTTACTAATTCAGGATTGCATTCACATACGGAGTATACTATGTTTGCTGATGACTGATTAGTACTAATTCGTTGCAAGCAACGGTTCATTCATATTCAGATAAAGGATGTGATCGTTAAGTCATATACTTATGAAAGTCCTTATGCATCTCTCTGATGCAGATGGCGGGGGTCTCTCGTCCTCCTTTTGGAGCAAAAATCAATTAGTTATATATGAAATAATGGGTGTAAAAGGTTATCAAAAAGGGTGCCTTCATAGTGCTACCTTATCTTTTGAGATACTGGTTAATTACATCCATATTCTGCAGTGGCGTAGAATTACTAATTCAGGAATGCAATCACATACTGAGCATACTATGTTTGTTGGTGACTAATTAGTACTAATTCATTGCAAGCAACGGTTCATTCATATTCAGCAAAAGGCGGTGTGATCATTAAGTCATTTATGAAAGGTAAAATATAAACAAGGTAGTTCATGAATAATTTCATTGATTAAGGCAGTGTATCATGCAATGCAACATAAGGACTGAAAAAATACCATTTGGTGTCGTGGATGTGGCCACGGCAGATGCTACAGGGGGTAGCACTTCATTGATGCGAGGGGAAGGGAACATTGCCATCTACGGGTCGAGGTGCAAGAGACGCAAGGGTTTTACCCAGGTTCAGCCCCTCCGGAGAGTAAAAGGCCTACGTCCTGCTAGATCTCTATTGCTCAGTGGAGAATTACAATGGGGGGGCTCCGTCGGCGGCTACGCCGAGAGCTTACAGGGGGAGATTGGATCTCGAGTAAGGTGTCTTCTAGGGCCTAAGCTCGGGGTTTATATAAGCACCCCCGGCCTAGGGTTACATGGAGATAACTCCGAATCATATCGATTGCTACTAACCCGGGATCCGCTATCCCTCTCGCAAGTAATCTTCTTGCCCAGCCGTGTGGACCTCCTCCTTGGGATCACGGCCTGGTCGCTTAGGGCCCGGTCGCTTAGGCGGCGGCGATCCACCCAAGCCTCTATCTTCATGGCGGCGGGATGGCGACCCACCCCCTATGGGCATATCCCCATCAGTAGTCCCCAAGCGCGGTGGTGATGAAGCGCGGATCTGGAACAAGTCTTGGAGAGGCGCGGTGATGGATCAAGATGAGTCGCCGCCGGGCTTCCAAAGATAAAGTCGCGGGTGCGGTGGCAGTCTCAGTCGTCATAACTTGATCAGTCAGTCGGCGTGTGACAGTCGGCTCTAGCCAGTCGCCGTTTGCCAGTCGACGCGTAGTCACCATAGAGACACGTGGAGAGGCCAACGGCTAGATTTCACGTTGACCGAGGCGCACACCGTCTGCATGTTGTTGACCGTTGGGCTCGACGTGACCGCTAACGGCTAGTTTAACGGCTATTCAGCCGGTGACGGCGCAGATCTCGACCGTTGATTGCGGGCGGCGATTCCGGGGACAATTCAACGAACAGATCTCATCCTCAATCTGAGCGAGTGCGGGCGGTATAAAGGGTCGCCCCTAGGATTAGGGTTCAACACTCCTCCGCATTCATCCCCCATCTTCTCTTCATCTCATCTTCATTCCACACTCCACACGCATCCATGGCGGCGAAGGGTGGGGCAGAGTCGAAGGTCACGCGGGAGTCTCTCCTCCCGTACGTCGCCTCCGGAGTCATCCCGGAGTTCAACCGGGAGCGATGGCGGGTTCCGCCGGCGAACGAGACGGAGCCCCTCCCACGGCCTGGGGAGTTCGTGATCTTCATGAGCTTCCTCGATCGCGGGTTCGCTCTCCCCACCTCCGATTTCCTCCGTGATTGCTGGCCTTCTACTGACATCAAGGTTTCCGACCTCGGGCCGCACGGCGTCCAGCAGATTTCTCTGTTCGTGGCGCTGTGCGAATGCTACTCTGGGCTGTCCGCCCTACTTCCCGCTGTGGGTGTCCATCTTCCACGGGCGGGCGACTCGGGCCAGCAAGAACAGCGAAGCACTCATCCCGAACGGGGATCACCTTCCAGGTGAAGTCCGGGGAAAGCTTCATCGACATGGCGCTCCCCAAGAAGGCGCGATCGCTGTGGCGTCGTTTCTGGTTCTACGCCAAGGAGTACACTCCCCCGGGCGAGGTATGCATTCCCCACTACAGGCCCGAGCCGAGCGTCCCGCGGCGCCGCACTGTCCGGTCGCTGCCGCGCGAGCAGGAGAAGGTGGTGAAGGATATGCGCCAAGCGATCCGGGCGCTAAAGATGACGGCCTGACGGCGGTCGACATGTACAAGCTGTTGGCTTGGCCGGCGGCTGATCCCCCTGCGGTGCCGAGCTCACCCCATGTGGGAGTACCGGGGACAGAACGACCGCACCCGGTCGACGGCGACCGAGTGGGACGAGGGCGAGTACCGGAAGGCGCTTGCTAAGATCACCACTGCCACCTTTACTTCCTTCGAGGACGGCTTGCAGCCCTACACCGAAGACACCCCAGCGCCTCAGGTAATGCTTCGCATGGCGACATCGCACGGCTTAGCCGCGCTTCTTCCTTTACGACTTGTTCCTTTGATTCGATTGCAGCGTTGGCGGAAGATCGCGGACCACCTCCCTCCTCTCGCCGGAAAGGAACCACCGGAGATGACCGAAGGCGAGGAGGAAGAGGTCGACGAGGAGGAGGAGCGCACCGAGTCGGACTCGGAGGCGCGGGACTTCATCAGACTCCCGCGCGGGTCGAAGAGGGTGTCGAGTCCTGCGTCCCGGGCGCGGGCGAAGAGGAGGCGACCTCCCGTCCGGAGGACAAGGCGGAGCCCTCCAAGGAAGGGGCCGAGCCGCTATCGAAGCGACTGCGCCCCACTCTCTGGAAGGGTCCATGAGGCTTCGGCGTCCCTTGAAGGACGCGATCGATGCGGGAGCTCGGGCCGGTCCGGGCGTAAGCGATTCCCACGGTGAAGTAAGTATTTCTTGTCGAATTTATCCTTCCTGCGGCGGGACTGAGTGTCGACTCACCTCGCCTCTGCTGTAGGTCCAAGAAGAAGACCTTGGCGAAGCCGCCCGCGGCCGGGGTGGCGGCCACGAGGGCGGCCGAGGCAAAGAAGAAAGCCGCGGAGAGGAAGGCGGCGCCGTCCGACCTTGGGGTGCGGGGTCGGCTCCGGAAGAGCCCGCCGCCGGGAGTCAAGCGGAGAAGGAGAGCACTAGCCACGTCGAGCCCACCGCCAACGTTTTCCTCTACCCGGCATGGCTCGCGGGGGCATGGCGAGTGCGGCGACGGGTCCGGACGTTGCTCCGCCTGTGGTGGAGGAGGAGTCGGCCGACATTGGATCGACCGAGGGCGAGAAGGCACCCGAAGTTGAAGAGGACATCGTCGAGGAGGGCGGTCTGTCGGAGCCACTGAAAGAGCGCCGGTCCAAGGCCGCCAGGGACCGCGCCCCGCCCAGCGACACCGACACGCGGACGGGCGAGGTTCCGTCGACTGAGGCGGTGATGCGGCGGACGGGGCGACCGAGTCGCGTCATCCGCCGCCGTCTTCATTGACCTTCTTGAGCTCCACACGGCGCTTGGCGAGGCGCATGTGGTAAGTGTCGCTGAACACGTGGCCTAGTCACCCCCGGTCCCGAGGGTCGACTTGGTGCGAAAGGGCGAGTCGAGTCTCTATTTGCTTTTTGTTTGTTGACCTTGGCATTTTTGTTTGGTTTCCGTAGGCGGAGATTAGCGGCTGACCGCGCTTGTGGAGGAGGCGGCGCAGAAGAACCGGAAGCTGATTGCCCTGGGCAGTAAGTCATGCCCACTCGCCGTCCTCATTCAGTGTCACTGGCCCGGGCGTTCGTTCTCACCGTTTCCTTTTCTTGTAGCAGAGGCGCAGGCAAAGGCTCTTGCCGAGGCTCGGGAAGGGTTCGTCAAGGAGTCCTTCTACCGTGAAGCCGAGTTCCGGGCGCAGCAGGCCGAAGAGGCCCGGAAAAGGGCGCGGAGGTGGCGGAATTGACGAAGGTCCTGGAGCGAAGGGCCGGGAGCTGGAGGACGTCATCACCGAATACAAGGTGAAGCTGGAGGCCGCGGCGATGCGCGGGACTCGCACGTGGGGCTGCCGCGTCTCTGCGGGAGGAGGTGGCGGCCTTGAAGCAGCAGCACGCCAAAGAACTTGCTGCGGAGAAGGAGGCGTCCGAGGGCATCGTCTGGCGGTGCAGGCCGAGAAGACCAACTTCGAGGCTTTCGTCAGGGAGATGTCGCGGCAGATTCTTGGTAAGTTCTTGTTGTCGCACTTCTTGTTTTATTTGCCGGGGGTTTGAGTATCTGAACACGGCGAGTCGGCCTCGGGGGTCAGTCCCCGAGCGTGGCGAGATTGGCCTCGGGGGCCGGTCCACGAGCGTGGCGAAGTCGGTCTCGGGGACCAGTCCCCGAGCGTGGCGAGTCGGCCTCGGGGCGAGTCCCCGAGCGTGGCGAGTCGGCCTCGGGGCCAGTCCCCGAGCGTGGCGAGTTGGCCTCGGGGCCAGTCCCTGAGCGTGGCGAAGTCGGTCTCGGGGACCAGTCCCCGAGCGTGGCGAAGTCGGCCTCGGGGCAGTCCCCGAGCGTGGCGAGTCGGCCTCGGGGCCAGTCCCCGAGCGTGGCGAGTCGGCGTTGAAGGGGAAGTTCTCATTTTCCCTTTTCCTTGTGTTGTTGACTGCAGGTACGTGCGACTTCGTGGAGACGGCGACTCCACGGGAATGCTGTCGACCGCGACCGCGCGTATCATCGCTGCGCGGGGAGATACTTGCCGCGCTCCGGTACGAGCCCGCGGGAGGTGATTCCGCGGGACACGCCATCCGTCTTCAAGGCCGTGTCCAACATTCCGGCTGTTGTTGACTGGCCGTCGCTCTTCCTGCCGCGTTGGCATTACCATGGCTACGAGCATGGTCTTTGGCGCATTATTACGAAGGGTTCGACGTGGAGGAGGTCACCGCTGGCTTCCCCTCGGAGGCGGGGAGTTCGATGTTGCCGAAGTGCTGCGGCTGATGGATGCGGTGCGCCCCTTCGCCGACCGAGTACTGGCGACCGCGGACTTGGAGACTCATATCCCCAGCCAAGCGGCTCCTGGTGACGCGGAGAAGGAGCCGGGCCCGGTGGACTACCCCGCGGAGCGCCTCTTCCATGCTGCTGCCGCCGGCTCGCTGTCTACATATCCGGTCGTGGTGTACACGCCGAAATTTCGTCACGGCGATGACGGCGTCGAGCCTGTCGTAGAGGGCTCCGGGGTCGTCCTCGTAGTTTCCTAAGTACTGTGTAAGAAGTAGCTAGATTTCCGCGAGCGGGTGTTAGTTGTAAATAGAATGATGACTTTTGCTTAAATGTGATTCGGTGGTTGCTTTTGCATTTATTGAGACGGCGATGCATTGGAGTTGGTTAAGACTATCCATGGCCTTCAGGTCAGTCGCCTTGCGAACCCAATGACTGCTATCGACTTGATCATTTTCCTTTTCGAGTGGGCGTCCCCGATCGCGATACGTAGTCATTATAGTACGAATAGCAGCCTCATGGGTGGAGTAGTGGTGTGGTGTAGTTTGCGCTGTTCGGATGTAGCGCGCCACTCGTCGTGGCTCGGTGAGCCAGTCGCTAGGCGACTCCAAAGGGGATCATTGCGGGCGTATTTTCCTTGGCGAGCCGCGGGTCCGTTTTGCGGGGTCCCTAGTCGAAGTACTTAGCCGCGCAATTCGCCAACCTAAGGTAGAGGAGGGCATTGGTGTGCTTTATAACGTAGCACAAGGCGGTCGCCGAGGCCCGTGGGGCTGGCCGAGCGTGCGGCCCTGCTGTGGGTTCCAGTCGCCGTTTTCACCCGATGGCGTGAGAGATGGTGGGTGACCGGGCCTGGTGTTGCGCCTCGGTCACGCCGCCATCCCGTGTTAGCCCGGCTACTTGGCCGATCGTGGACTTCTCTCTTCCGGCAGCGGCGGCCGGAGGTCTCTCGGTTCCTAGTCGCTTGTCGCGGCGACTAAGCCGGTATGTCCGGGATGAGAGATGACGATATTTGGCGGGTGAAGGGGAGGTAGTCGGAGCTTGAGATCAAAAAATGGTCGGCGATTTTTATTACCCTCTGAATTTTCGGATTACATTTTTCCCTTAGGTATAGAACCGCCGGAGGAGGTTGATGTTCAGGGGCGCTCCACCTCTTTAGTGAGCGGCTCGCCTTTGTCGTCCTTGCGGACGTCGATGAGGTAGTAGGAGTCGTTGCCGAGTACGCGGTGACGGCGAATGGTCCTTCCCGGGCGGGGACAGCTTGTGCATCCCTTTCTTGTCCTGGATTAGCCGGAGTACCAGATCGCCGACTTGGAAGGAGCGACTCCGAACGCGGCGACTGTGGTAGCGACGGAGGTCCTGCTGGTAAATGGCGGTTCTGGAGAGTGCGAGGTCTCTGGCCTCGTCGAGGAGATCGATGTCATCTTGGCGAGCTCGCTCGTTGTCTTCTTCGGCGTAATTGGCGACCCGAGGTGAGTCGTAGGCGATGTCCGTGGGCATGGCAACCGGCGCCATATACCAGGAAGAAAGGCGTGAAGCCGGTTGACCTGTTAGGCGTTGTGCGGATGCCCCATAGTCTTGAAGAGAGCTCCTACGCCCAGCAGCCGGCTGCGCGCTCTAGGGGCACGACCGGGCGTGGTTTGAGTCCGTGCGGATGCTACGGTTTGCCCTTTACGCTTGGCCGTTCGACTCGGGGTGGGCGGCGAGGCGAGATCGAGTCGGTTGCCCTTTTCTTCGCAAAAGTCAGCCATCTCCCCTTTGGCGAAGTTGGTGCCGTTGTCGGTTATGATCCTGTGAGGGTAGCCGTACCGATAGATGAGCTCGCGTAGGAACTTTGTGGCCGTCTTCCCGTCGCACTTCTTTATGGGCTTTGCTTCTACCCATTTGGTGAACTTGTCCACCGCTACCAGGAGGTGAGTATATCCGCCGGGGGCCGTTTTGAATTTTCCCACCATGTCCATGCCCCATACGGCGAAGGGCCAGGTGAGGGGGATGGTCTTCAATGCCGATCCTGGCATGTGCGACTGGCTTGCATGCTTTTGGCACCCGGCGCATGAACGGACAAGGGCGATTGCGTCTTCGTGGGCTGTTGGCCAGTAGAAGCCGTGACGAAAGGCCTTGGCGACGATTGACCGCGCGCCTGCGTGGTGGCCGCAGTCCCCTGCGTGGATGTCGCGCAGAATGTTGCGCCCTTCCGCCGTGGTGACGCATCGTTGGAACACTCCCGAGACAACTGCGCTTGTATAGCTCATTGTTGATGATGGTGAAGGACTTGCATCTGCGCACGATGGCGCGTGCTTTGGTTTCATCCATCGGCAGTGCACGGCTCTCGAGGTAGCTTATGTATGGCTCGGTCCAATCGGTGCTTTGTCGACGGCGAGTGCGACTAAGGCGGAGTCGGGAGCAGGTGGCTCGGCAATGTCCAGCTCGCGCGGTGCGCGCTCCGGGGGGTGGGTGAGGATGTCCGGGACGACGCCGGAGGAGGTTGAAGTCGCTTGGACCCGATTCTGGCTAGCGCGTCGGCTTCTTCGTTCTTGCGCTGTCAACCCACTCGACGACGTGACCGGCGAAGCTAGCGCCGGCTTGGTCGACGGCGCGTTTGTATGCGATCATGTTGGCGTCTGTGGCGTCGCAGGTGCCGGAAGTTTGGCTGGCGACTAGGTCGGAATCGCCGAGGCAGCGCAGCCGTGTTGCGCCCATCTCTTTTGCGACTCGCATGCCGTGCAGGAGCGCCTCGTACTCGGCCATGTTGTTGGTGCATGGCTCGAATCTGAGTTGCAGGACGTACTTCACTGTGTCGCCCTTTGGTGATGTGAGGACGACTCCCGCGCCTGCTCCTTCGAGGTTTTTAGAACCGTCGAAGTGCAACGTCCAATGTTTGAGGTCCGCGGGGGAGCTTGGCTGCTGGGCCTCTTCCCAGTCGGCGAGGAAGTCGGCGAGTGCTTGAGATTTGATGGCGTGGCGTGACTCGTAGGTGATGTTGTGGACGCCGAGCTCGACTGCCCACTTGGCGATCCGGCCCGTTGCGTCGCGGTTGCGGATGATGTCGGCGAGTGGTGTTGAGGCGACTACCTTGATGGGGTGCTCGTGGAAGTAAGGGGCCAGTCGCCGTGGGCCACGAGGACGGCGTACACCAGCCACGGTAGTGTGGATACCGTTGCTTGGATTCGATTAAGGCTTCGCTGATGTAGTAGACCGGGCGTTGTACCAGTTGCTCCCTTCCTTCCTCCTTCCGTTCGACGACCATGACTGCACTTATAGCGCGGTTCGACGCGGCGACGTATAGGAGCATGGTTTCTTTGGCAGCGGGGCCGCGAGGATAGGGGCATTCGAGAGGGCGTGCTGGAGTTCCTCTAGGGCCCGCTGCGCCTCGTCTGTCCACCGGAATGATTCCGACTTCTTGAGCAAGCGGTATAGTGGCATGGCCTTGTCTCCGAGCCGGGGTATGAAGCGGCGAGGGCGGCGACTCGACCGGCGAGTTTTTGCGCGTCGACTAGGCATGCTGGCTGATTGGAGCGCATGACCGACAGTGTCTTCACGCCGATAGGTTCGATGCCTCGCTTTGAGACGACGTAGCCTAGCAGCTGTCTGATGGAACCCGAAGGTGCACTTCAAAGGGTTGAGCTTGATCTTGTACCGCCGTAAGTTGGCGAATGTTTCGGCGAGGTCGTGACGAGGTCGGTCTGTCGAGTCGATTTGACCACCACATCGTCGATGTAGACATGCACGTTGCGGCCGATCTGGCTTTCTAAGCAGCTGTTCATGCACCGCTGGTACGTTGCTCCGGCGTTCTTGAGGCCGAAGGTCATGGACGATGTAGCAGTAGGCGCCTAGGGGTGTGATGAATGCAGTCTTCTCTTGGTCTTCCTTGGCCATCTTTATTTGATTGTACCGGAGTATGCATCAAGGAAGCATAGCGACTCGGACCCGGCGACCGCGTCGATAATCTGGTCGATTCGCGGTAGGACGAATGGGTCCTTGGGGCACTGTATTTGTTGAGGCTTGTGTAATCGATACACATTCGCCACGTCTTGTTCTTCTTTAGCACTAGGACTGGGTTTGCCAGCCATTTCGGGTGCTTGATTTCTATGATGAAGCCGGCAGCGAGCAGCCGGTTTACTTCTTCGGCGATTGCGCGTCGCCGTTCTTCTCCCACAGGGCGCATTGCACGCCTAACGGGTCGCGCGGTGGGATCGACGTGTAATTTGTGCTCAGCAAGTTCTCTCGGGACACCTGGCATGTCGAGATGGTTTCCATGCAAAGATATCTCGATTCTCACGGAGGAACTTGATGAGCGCGCTTTCCTATTGGGCGGACAGGCCCGTCCCAATGGTAACTTGCCTACTTGGATCGTTTTCTACAAGATCTACTTGGCGGGTGCACTGCTGCGGCCTTGAAGGTTCTTTGCGGACGAGTCGAGCTCGGTTGGCTTCTCCAGGGATGGCGGGGTCGTTGCGGTCGGCTGGGTACTTGGCGAGCTCGGCGGAGTTGTCTTGTTCGTCGGCGATGACGGCGTCGGCGAGCTTGGCGCTGTCGTCCTCACATTCCAATGCCATCTCCGGGTCGCCATGGACGGTGATGACGCCTCGAGGCCCTGGCATCTTCATCATGTTGTACGCGTAGTGTGGGGTCGCCATGAAGCGGGCGAACGCTTGTCGGCCGAGTACGCAATGGTAAGAGCTTTTGAAGTTCACCACCTCGAACGTTATCCGCTCGGTACGGTAGTTCACGGGCGTGCCGAAGGTGACGGCAGCGTCACCTTGCCGATCGGGAAGGCCTTCCGCCCGGGGCCGATGCCGTGGAACGTCACCTGGGTGCTGTCAAGGCGTTAGTCCGGCAGGCCCAGCCGCTGGAAGGGGTGGTGGTACATGATGTTGATGGAGGTGCCCCCGTCCAGCCGGGTTTTGGGTTGCCGGTCGTCGGCGACCTTGGGCCGGACGACTGGCGCCACTCGCCCGGGGTCCTCGATGCGGGGCGTGATCTTCGCGGCTCCGAGGTAATGCTTTGCTCGGACCGGTTGAGCCACCGGGGTACGTCGGAAAGTATGACTGCGTGTACCGCCACTGCCCTTGCGAGGACCTTCTGTCCCGCTGTCGCCGACCCCGGTGAAGGTGTGGAGCGAGCCGGCGCTGCGACCGAAGCCCTCTCCCTTGTGCTGGTCTTGGTCCTTGGCGCTCCTTGTGCTGGTTGCCGCCGTCGTTTTCCTTGGCGCGGCGAGCTCTTTCTATCTGCTTCAGGGGAGTAGCAATTTCCCGTCGTGTGGTTGGCGGGCTTGCCCTCCTTGCTGTGATAGATGCATGGTGCGTCTAGGAGGCTGCGGGCGTCGAGCGCTTGGGCTGAGGCCGATCCTCCCGAGGTGGACGAGTGTCGCGCCGAAACGATTTTGGCTCGCGCTGCTCGTAATCGGTGGTAGCAACTAGCTCGTTGTGTCCTCCTCTCCGCGGCGCTTGCCGTTGTTGGACCGGCCGGCGAAACGGTAGTCGCCACGCCGAGGCTCCGTGTGCGCAGGGCGGCGATTGCGTCGTTGACCGTACTCGTCGTCCGAGTCGACTGTAGGGTCTTCATCGGCGTAGCGGGTGGCGATGTCGAAGAGCTCGGAGATTGAGATATTGTCCCTGCTGACGCGACGGAGCTTGGCGCTTAGTGGTTCGTACCGGCAGCAGCGTCGGAAGCAGTCGATTGCCGTGTCCGTGCTGATGCCGCTGGAGGTCGTCCACATGTCCTGCCAGCGCTGCACCCACCGGCGGGTCGACTCGCGCCGGCCTTGGACGCAGCGATCTAGGTCTTCTATGGTTGTGGCACGGGTGTATGCGGCTGGCGAAGTCTTTGGATGAACGCGGCGCGGGCTTCTTCCCAGGAGTCGATGCTGTTGACGGTGAGGGTGTTGAACCAATGGCGATTGACGCCGTCCATCATGAGGGGCAGGTATCGCGCTGCGAGTAACTCGGAGTGGCCCTGGATCCCCATTGCCATGGCGTACGAGTCGATCCAGACAGTGGGGTCAATGCTTGTATCGTACTTCTCGATGTCGCGGGGTCCTTTGAACCCCACAGGGTACGGCTCGCCTCTAATCATCGGCCCGAAGCAAGCGGGGCCGATTCGGGTGAACGCGCGCTACGGCGCGGGGCTTCATCGGCGTGGCGGTCGTTCAATCGATTGCGCGCCCGCCATTCTTGGTCGTTGACGATGTGGGTTCGGCGTCGGCGGCTGCCCGTTAGCGGCGACCATCACCCGCGCGGGCGCGGCTCGGCTCGGTTGTTAGACGAGTGGGCCGCGCGCGGTGCTGGCGGCGGGCCGTTGTTGGCGTTGACGATTGCGCGGTTTGCCGCGTCGACGACGCCGCGCGATCGGCGGATGTGCTTGCGAATAGAGTCGCCCTGCGAGTCGGCTGCGGCGTTCTGCTGCTCCAATTCCTTGTCTACCAAATCCTTGGCGTCTTTGGACGAGGATCGCGCCGTCTCCCGTTTCGGGATTCTTGCGAGGACGGCCTGCGCAGCTGCCACGTTGTCGGCTGGAGACGAGTGCGGTGGTAGGCCGTTGGCGTCGACCTCTGCCCGAGGAACCGGGTGGTGGTGGTGGGGGGGGGGGTGGTGCTCCGCGCGCTGTTCTATCTGCAGCAGCCCGACTTCCTTCCGGGATGTCAGGGTTTTGGACTCGGGCGACCCGGATTTCTCCGTACGGGTCGTCGAAGTTAAGGCGTGCTTGTTGGGAAAGTCGCTCGCGCGGGCGCGCTCCATGCGCCGGCGGTTTCGCTGCTGACGATAGTGGGACACGGCCCTTACTTCATCTTGCTCGAGGCGGAATTTCTGCCTTTCGGCGAGCTCCTTTTCCTCTGCTCCTCGAGGGCCGCCGGTGCGCCTCGATCTCGGTCGCGGTGGCGGTTGCGGGGAGGGAGTGGTGAAGGCGTCGATCTCTCCTTCACCCCCTGCCATGAAGACTGCGGTCGGGTAGCGGTAACGCGGGGCCTCGACAGAGTCCAGTCGTAATCGCTGCCGAAGAGGGAGAGGATGGAGTCGTCCTCGAAGCCACCTTCGAAGTCGCTCGGGTGGGAGACCAGGGAGATAGAGTCCTTGGTCGATCTGTGGCGATGGAGCGGGCAGTCGGGGACGCAGCGGTGGATCCCGCAACCGACGTTGTAGCGATGATGTCGGTGAAGTCGGCGTCGATCGCAGCGATGATGGATTTGATGGCCGGGATGGTGTCGGCGGAATCGGCGACTGGAGCGGTGTCGGCGGAGTCGGTGGCTGCCGAGGCAACGGTGGAGTTAGCGGTCGGTGCCACGACCGCCGACTCGGCATCGTCTCCCAGGGCCGCCTCAGCCTCCGCGTATACCTCGCCGGTGACCGGGCGAGTAGCGGTGAGGAGCTGCCCGGGCGCGAAGGGGTCGTGTGAGCGACGGGGCGAGGCTCGGAGGGATCGCTGACGCGGCGAGCCCAACGAAGAGGTTGATGGAGCCGATCGGCACCATCCAGGCGTGTGTGAGAGGTGACGAGGCGGGCCGGTAGGTGCTTGGCTGGATGTGGAAGAAATTGCCGGTGGCGATCATCCTGCCGGAAGCAACCGGCCGCCGAACTGGCGAGTAGGGCCTCGCCGTAGCTCGAAGGCTTGATGTCCCATGCCCCACGGTGGGCGCCACTGTCGTGGATGTGGCCACGGCAGATGCTACAGGGGGTAGCACTTCATTGATGCGAGGGGAAGGGAACATTGCCATCTACGGGTCGAGGTGCAAGAGACGCAAGGGTTTTACCCAGGTTCAGCCCCTCCGGAGAGTAAAAGGCCTACGTCCTGCTAGATCTCTATTGCTCAGTGGAGAATTACAATGGGGGGGCTCCGTCGGCGGCTACGCCGAGAGCTTACAGGGGGAGATTGGATCTCGAGTAAGGTGTCTTCTAGGGCCTAAGCTCGGGGGTTTATATAAGCACCCCCGGCCTAGGGTTACATGGAGATAACTCCGAATCATATCAGTTGCTACTAACCCGGGATCCGCTATCCCTCTCGCAAGTAATCTTCTTGCCCAGCCGTGTGGACCTCCTCCTTGGGATCACGGCCCAGTCGCCTTAGGGCCCAGTCGCTTAGGCGACTGGCGATCCACCCAAGCCTCTATCTTCATGGCGACTGGGACTGGCGACCCACCCCCTATGGGCATATCCCCATCATTTGGGGTGTCCCAGCAGTACGTCCAGCCCCTAATTTCGTCCACCGCAAAAACTTGGCCACCGAGTTCAATGGCATCACAGAACGCCGGCACAATTTGTTCAGGTGTAGGGTTCTTCAGCATTCTCCAGTCGCCACCCCCTTCAAGGTAGAAAATCCTTTTGTCGAACAAGGCGATGAGCTTGTAATCTGCGTACCTCCCACCTTTTGTGGGCACTTGGCATATTACAATCTTCAACAAATTAATTGCTCGACTCCAGCAAAGATAGTATAACCAATCTTTAGTAGCAGGTTGATATGTAACACCATGACCAATCTTCGGATCAGGTGGGGATGGAAGGGGGATATGTCGCTCGGTGTAGACGTTCACAAGGCACCACTGGCACCCACGATGATCGGCGGCGGCGATCCAGTCGCCGTTCGCGCCAAGCCATTTTCTGTCATGCATGAACGGCAGGGTGACAGAACGGCGAGGATGGTCGAGGGGCACCAGGTCGTACACGGTAACATGCAGATGAGATGCTGTCGCCACGAACCAGTGTTCATCGAACCAATAAGCAGGCGGAGGCATCGTGAGCAGGGTTCATCCCAATGGTGCATCTTACCTTCATCATTGCTGATCTGGTCGTAGAGCTCCCTGGAACATGCGGCAAGTCAGACGGTGTAGGTAACGTCCAGATGCGCAGCGATGAGGTCGATGTTGTCGCCGGTGAGAGCCTCCAAGTGGCTATCCCCGCGGCCCCGGCAAAGCCTTGAATATTCCATCACGTGAAGATGGATTTAGGTGGATGGCGGATGCAACTGCGCTTGGGGTTTTCGGAAGAGAGGGCGAGCGCTATGGAAGGAACGATGCGCGCCGCGGCCGGCTGGGGTGAGGAGAGAAAGGTATAGTACTAGTGATGCGGCGTGGTGGGGATTGAGATCCTACGCGTGCGCGTGATTCTGGGAGGGTGAAGAAAAAGATGATAGACATGCAAGGGGCAAAACCTAGGCAGTACTCTAGGCTGCTGCTGCTGCAAGGCGCCGATTTGTGATTGGTAGATGGTAGACTAGCACGCCACCCATCTATAAATTTGCGACAACTTTTGGTGCAGTGATGTCTCGTCACATCAGCTTGAGCAGAAAGGTTTTTTTTACAGTTTCCAATACGATATATTTAGCGCCGATAATCGTATTACTCTATGCCCGAGACACGTACCTTAACACGTGGGCAGCATGCAACCGCGCGAGCACCAAAATGAAATGAGAGATGTTTTAGAGCAGAACTTCATTTTCAATGCATTCCTAGCTTGGTTTGGAAACCGGACGGAGCTTCAGTGACTTGATGCTTCCAAGTCTCATTGTGACTAGGTGCCACTATCTACCATCCATTCATGATCCAACGTTCCAAACTATCTGTTATTTCGAAGCTAAAAAAGAAAAACTATTCAGAAAATTTTGAAAAAAATCCAGTAATATGTAGATGCCTTGTTTTAAAATCTACTCCGTATGAATATTTCATCCCATTCGGACGACTAGCTTGTGATTAAATAGCTTCTTACGTATTCAAGCACTAGTTTAAACTAAATATATATTTGCTCACAAACCTATGATTCAAATCGAATGAAACTCCACCAAAATATAAATCGAAATATGCATGATTTACTGCAATGTTGAGCGGATAATTCAATCCCACGAAAAGACAATATGCTCCAAGACCAGTAATCTCTTCCCTAGCTTATCTGAACATAACTGACAGTGTCCTTAGAGAACATCTTGCAGCCTCAGTAAAGCCTCAGGTATGAACAAGAAGCATTTCCATTTACAGATCACGCTAAGAACCACAACCCAGGATCATCCTCATAGCCTATATCATCAAGGTTGCCCTCCAAAATGCTTATGTTTTTGGAAAGTTTTCTTGACGTTAGGGAAGATTCTGAAGGGCTTAGCTTCACTACAATAGGAACAAATGGAAAATTTTCGCCGCTAAAAAGAGTATCCCGCCATTTTAATATACACTTATTGGTAGTTGATCAATTGTGCATTGCAAAACACAAAGTTCAAATCAAATGTGTAACATACCAACAGAAAGTTAACTCGCAGTTTTACGAGCACATGGCGATATTAAGGTGATGAAGCAATATAAACATCAAAAGAAGAGGCAGAACAAGATCTCCTACTCAGGGGAACTCTTGCTGGACGCCGAGATATAGGTCGCTAGCTGTGCACGGAGATCCTCCTTCTCCTTGATAATAGCCTTAAGGACGGCGGTTTGTCCGCGCATTAGCACCCTCGAGATCTGCCTCTTGAGCTTTAATTTCAACCTCTGTTCCATGAGATACTTGATGAGGTTGCTTCCAGTATCCATCCATGTGACGCTCTTGTTGTTCAGTTCCACCCAGTAGGCATTCTGCTGCTTAAGCATGTCGACGTATCGCGCAAGATAAAAGGAGATCTCCTTCTCCAACGCCAAAACTCTGTGAAGACGATCACACTCCAGGGTGAGGGAGTGTTCATTCTCCAGCTGGCTGCCTATGTGGGCCTTGTTCTCCTCCTTTTGCTACAACAATCATTGTATGAAAAAAAAAAGAAATCAACCCATTCATATGTGAGTATTAATTACCCGCAAACAATAAGAGTACTAATTTCTAGCATGGATATTGATAAAGGAATGGACAACACTCGGACGCTCCAAAAATACCACAGGGTTCATCAACACATAATTAATCGGAAAGCAGTGATTACATAAACTATAAAAAAACAAGTGGACAGAGGCATACAGCCTACCTGGCTTGGCCGGGAAACGGGGCCGAACTTAGCTTCGGACGGCCGGACTTGGGGCGCCACCGTCGTTGTGGTTACCGGGGAGACATTTGAACCGCCGGCCCTGTGAGATGTAAATAAATGTAAAAACGGTTAGAAAATAAGAATCAACTGAAGGACACCCCGCTAGAAACTTACCCGGACGAACCCTCGCCCTTGATGGTGGTGTTTGCATCATCATCATTCATCAATGTGACGCTCTGGTTATGCAGTTCCACACAAACGCGGTTCTGCTCATTAAGCCTGTCAAGCTCGGCAGTAAAGGTATTGATGCCTTGCTGAAGATAAAGGCATATCTTGTTCTCGGACGCCAAATCTACGTGAACAGGCTCAAACTCCGGGGTGAGGGAGAGTTCATTCCCCAGCTGGCTGCCTATGTGGGCCATGTTCACCTCCATTTGCTGGCACGATCATTGTATGAAAAAAAAAGAATCCAACACGCAAAAAAATAGGAGTACTACTAATTTCTAGCACAGATCTTGATACAGGAATGGACATCACTTGGACGCTCCACAAATAGCACAGTGTTCATCAACACATAATTAAAAGGAAAGCCGTGATTACATAAACTACTCCACCCGATCCCTTTTAGTACTCCGTAGTAGTAGTTAACACGGATTTAGTAAAGTTGTATTCTCCCTCTGATCCCTTTTAGTTGACTCGGATTTAGTACAAAGTTGTACTAGTACTAAATTTGAGTCAAATAAAATGGATCGGAGGGAGTACTAAATCTGAGTCTATTAAAATGGATTGGAGGGAGTATAAAAAAAACAAGCTGGGAGTATACAGCCTACCTGGCTTGGCCGTGAAACGGGGCCGAACTCAGCTTCCGACGACCGGACTTGGGGCGCCACCGTCGTGGTGGTTACCGGGGAGACGTTTGAACCGCCGGCCCTGTGAGATGTAAATAAATGGAAAAAACAGTTAGAAAATAAGAATGAACTGGAGGACACGCCGCTAGAAACCTACCCGGACGAACCCTCGCCCACTGGCTCGCTCTCTATCGAATAGAGGATAGACTGCTCTGCGAGAATGCTCAGGCGATCATAAGTGGCCATACAACGACGCGCTAGCTGGCTAGATGTCAAGTTTTTCTCGGCGGTCCTAGTCCTCATCGTCTTCCCTAGGATATCCTGCCGCCGGGCCGCCCGGCCCAATGGAGCCATGGCTTGCGAGGTACTTTACTAATTAGGGTGGAGGGCTGGTGAAGGCTAGTTACTAGCTACCAGGACAACAGAAAGAGAAGAAGGGTGGAGGGCTGGTCGAGGCTAAATCTTACATACACCCAGAAAAGACCATCGTGCCCTCGCGGGGCTTCTGAGCAATTATAGAGACGTGTGTTCTCAAATGGGCAAGATAGGGTACCTTCGCGAGGAAGCATCTAGCACCCAAGCCGATGGACTGCGCGTTGAACAATGGTTACAGTATGTGTAAAAAGAAAAGATAACAAGGGAAATGCCTGACAGGGTCCAGAGGTGCATTTAATCGGACATGGAATTCCATATTTTATTACACCATAGAGTATGTGAACATAAACACAGAATACAATCAAGCGCTTAGTGTTTACATAAAGGGCCCTAACTGAAGATAGGAAACGCAAGCAAGTCCCTCTCCGCCAAATAAGATCATATATCGTCGTTAGGGCCGCCCTGGTGAATCCTCTGAATGAAAAAAGCCCATAGTTGGCAACCTAAACCCGCCGCTCTAGTCCAAATAGGAACTTCCGTCCGACGAGAACCTTTTGACAACAAAAATTAATTAATTCAGTACTGCATAAACCGCAATTTCAATTAGATAAACACGAAGATTAAGATAGGCGCATGTATCACCTGTCGATGCGAACCCAGATAGTCAGCTCCGTGCACGGTTGAAACCATTGCAACGACCACTCTAGTTCCGACGCTTTGGCGGCGCCCGGCATGGTCGTGCTGTTCGCCAGAATAGTGGCCGTATGGTTGGGGCGCATTAAACCGATCTCAGAGCGATTAGGTGATGGCTTGCCGTGCGACGACATACTCACCTTGTACTTCGGCCACACGCACGCCGCCGACCTAACGCACTCAACGGATAGGCTGGCCAGCACGCATCCATTCTCCGGATGGACTTGCGTATATGTGTGCCAGATGAACACGGTACCATCGTTCCCGTAGAAGATGACCGGACGTCTTGGCTCTGGCGGTGCCAGCACCGGGATGATGAACGCCATCGCGGTGCCGTACGGGATCATGTCCACACAAATCGAATGGATTTCTCTGAGGTGGGCGATGAGCGCTGCTGGCGAGGCGGCGAAGTCGCAGCCAGCCTCTGTGCAGTCGCACGGGCCGTGCGGGCACGCGAGCTCGTGGTCGTGGAGCCTGTTGTAGGCGACCACGCTCCCGCACCCGTCGTGGGGGCACTCCATCCTCTTTAATCTGCTTTGAAGAGGATATTGATGGGGAGGGGAGGGGAGGGGTGAGTGGAGAAGAAGGATGGTGGTGGCTTTATTAATTCGGGCCTCACCGTCCCACCAGTTTGGCTAAAAAAGGTGACGCTGAATGTTTCACTGTCTATGTTTTCACACGCAGTACACCTTATATGATGGCCAAAAATGGGATATGAAGATTTTCTCGAAATATCAAAAAAATAGATTTATGTTTGACATATGTGTGATGTTACTCAAAATTGAACTACATGTTACAAATGGACGGTCGGCAATTTTGAGGGAAGAAAATGAATTTTAAATATTGAAATACTTTGAGTGTCTCTGTGTGAAGCCTTGCACTAAGATCATAGAAATTTCCATTACCCTTGTACGGATGGTGGGTCCTAAAAGTTGAAGTAATTTGACTGCAACAAAAAGAACTTCAATGAAAATAAAAATGTGGACTAGCTTGTGTCGTCATATGAGATATAGATGCTATAAAAATAACAAACTACAATCCTAAGGGTGATTTATATAAATCAAGTTTGATTTCTTGCTTTCATGTATGAGTTAATTTATTAACATGGCTTTCTACCCCCCACCACCACCCCACCCACACACACACTCTCTCTCTCTCTCAAATGGGGGTGAGAGGAGAAGAAGGATGTTCGTAACTCAGGCCTCACCATCCTACCAGACTTTGGTCGTTGCCCAAGACATCCATGACCTAAAAAACTGACGTTGACTGTTTCATAGTCTACATTTTCACAAGCATTATACCATATATATTGGCCAAAATGTGATGTGTAGATTTTCTCGAATTGTACCGTATTTGGATTCATGTTTGACGTGTGAGCGGTTTTACTCAAAATTCAACTACATGTTCAAATTGCCAGGTCGGAAAATTTGAATGAAGAAAATATAGTTTAAATATTGAAATAAGTGTGCATATATATATATATATATGTGTGTGTGTGTGTGTGTGTGTGTGTGTGTGTGTGTGCACTACGATACGTAAAATTGTCATTACCATTTTACGAATGTGGTGGGTCCTAGAATATTGAAGCTAATTCAAAAAAAAATGTGCTAGCTTGAGTCATCGTATGAGATAAAATTGCTATACAAATAACAAACTTACAACCTTAAGGTAATTTAAAAAAGATTTATTTTCTTGCTTACACATGTGTGGTCATGTTGATTGCATTGTATATTAGTATGAACTTACTAATAATTATCCCCAATTTTGGCAGCAATGTCCATCTTACCGTTCACATATATTTGATTCAACTTCATTTCACACAAAAATACATTCTACTTTATTAGTGTAAAATAAGAGCTTTATGTGAGCTTTATTGTGAAGTGGCTACCTGAGAGAAGGGCCAAATTTTCAAGGTGACAATTTCGAAACATGGCATACTTCATAAGATGACCATTTAGGTGATATATATGTTGATTATTTCTCGAGTTTGTAATATATGTGGGCTTATGTTGAGTTTTAACCAATTTTGGTCAATTTAAAATTGCATGTTCTTTAAAGTTCGGCATGAGTTTTGGTAGAAAATATGCAGATTTTACCATGGGAGGGTGTTATGCTCCATGCATGACAAAACTACAAAGAAAAGATGAACAATTTGTACAAATGGCGAAGCCGGTGAATTTGAAGCAAATTGAATGCAACCAAAGGAAATTCATTAAAACTAAAAAAAGATGAAGAGTTGACGAGGAAATGGTATGGCGATTTGAAAAGAAAATGAATCACTACATATGTGAATCTGGTCATAATAAACGAAAATGCCAAGTAGAGTTTCCAATTTTGTTCATAAAAAGAGATCAAATTTGAACTAGATTTGTGATGTAGATTGGTCATAGAAACCGCTATAAGCCATCGCAATGTACGGAAGTGAATGATTCTAGGCATCCATATTTTAATTACTTCATGTAATGTAATTGAACAAGCTAGATTGGGTATTGCCCCATGAAATTGTACCACACATGCCAACAATAGTAAACCTGATTGCTTCCAAGTACGCCAACATTATGTGGCTTGATTAAATGTGCATTAAACTTAAAATGCCTGTTTATTTATTTTGTTTTAGTAGTCGTATGACAGTGAAGGATCCAGAGTTGCATTAATCGGCGAATTGGGTTACATATTACATAGACTAATTCATGGTAAACATAAAATACATCCAATCCCTCAACATTTTTAGATAAAGGTCTAAATAGTAAAGATTGGAACATCAATCAGGTCCTTCCCCACCGAAGTAGATGACCACCTCCAACACTACGGCCGTCCTGACAAGAACCATCAGCAAAACGTCTCTTTTAGTCCTTGTACTGAGTACTTTGAAGCCGGAAGCCCCAGACACACCCTTCCTGTTACGGTGATGAAGCAATATAAACATCAAAAGAAGAGGCGGAACAAGATCTCCAACTCAGGGACACTTGGTGGACGCCGAGATATAGGTCGCTAGCTGTGCACGGAGATCCTCTTCTCCTTGCTAATCGCCCTGTCACAAGAAAAACAAATTAATTCAGCATTACTTAAATCTGCATTAGCATCGTCCCAATAAGATTGAGGGTAGTGTTATGTTCACTCACTCCTTATCGATGCGCAAATAGATAGTCAGCTGCTTCGATGATTCATTGCCGCACAGGTACCGCGGCGGCACCGAGAGGAACGAAGTGACATCTCCCAAAGAAACTGTGCCCGGAGTCGGGCTGCTCGTCGGCTCTAATACCGCCTTCACCACGTCAAACAAGTGTTCCCCGGTAAGCTTACGCGGCCCCGGCATCGGCGGGCCGTTCGCCCACATCGTCACCCTATACCGGGGCAAGTTGCACGCCGCCGGCCTGACGCACACGAAGGATACCGCGGTGTCCATGCCGCAAGGGTGGATGTGCAAGGCGAACACCGCGCCATCCGTCCCGTAGCCGATGAACTGTCGTTTTGGCGAGCCCGGTGCCGGCACCTTCAGATGAACCAATCCGAAGTCCTCGTCGTACGGGAACCTATCCACAACGGTCAAGTGGGCTTCTCTGAGGTGTAGGATGAACGGTACCTGCGAATCGGCGGGTCGCAGCCGGGGTGCGTGCAGAAGCAAGAGCCGTGCGGGCACGCCATACTGTGCTTGTCTTCCTCGTTGTAAGGGAACTCCCTCCCGCACCAGTCGTTGATGCACTGGATCGTCGGCTTCAGAGGCTGCTTCTTCAGCACAGGCAACTCCATAGTCTAAGATCTGATGAGGGATCGGAAAGGGGCGCGGGGGTTGTGGCGGCGGCGGCGCGAGCGAGGGGGGAGCAGTGAAACGCTGAGAACTAAGATGGGAGATTGATGTTTATGGAGATTGATGTTTCTTTATAGAGGGCTCTTCTTTTAACTGGAGCCTCTAGACTGGTGGACACATGACCTGTGCTCACTGAAGTGTGCGACCTCACGCATGGGAACCACACGTAAGTGACATACCAGTTGGTGTACTCGGGTGATTATTATAATGTATTAGTACTCCATAGTTTCCTATGGATCCAAGGGTAGGAAAGCCAAGTTATCTCATTTACAAGACATTATTTTTTCCATGAAGCCAAGTTAACTCATCAATCAATTGGTATATTTTGGTTATATTCAAACTGTTACTTGAAACTAGTTGGTCATGCCATTCTACTACTCGCTTAAAACTTTTACTGCGGGAAGGGAGGGGGGGGGTGATGCTACCCTGAATTTGTGGGACCCAAAAAAAACTCGGAAATACGAGCGATGCATCAAAAAGAAACACATTCATCCCCCTCCCCCAGTGATTTGACCTAGATTTGAAATCAAGGCACACGTGATTCAAAAAAGGCAATCTAAAAACATGGATTATTCATCATTTTGTACATATATATAGGGAAAATACCAAACATGCCATACCAGTGTTTTAGAGAAGAACCCTCAATTAGATTGGCACCATGTTGGACTTCGTCCAACTAAATTTCCTCCCACATGCATGTGAGCTTCGTACCACTACACAAGAACCATGCCAGACTTTTGAATCATGGCCCAATTTTATGTATATATTTGAACTTTTCATCATGCACGCATGAATACTTTGCAAAATATGTGCATTTTGGGTTGTCGCCCGTAAATGTGTTTTTGCTTGTCTACCACCAATCAAGTTTTCATTCGCGGGGAAACATGCATGACAGGATGACCATTTCCAAGGTTTCATGAATTATCTCAATGTGCATCCATATATATACAATTTCTTGGGCTAAATCCGATAAAATGCAAATTTGATACAGTGTGTAGATGAAGTACATATCAAACTAATAATTTAAAAAATACATGGGTGTGTGACCTGAATGTGTGGATCGAGCCAAGTACATTTTATATAATAATGGCCAAACACATGCACTGCACCCTCCTACTAGAACAAATTAAAACAAGAAGGGCGAGAGCATCGTGAGATTGCTCGACGTATCTAAATTTCAAAACAAGCCGAATTAATAAGTTATTGTGGGGCTTGATAGAAAAGATCGAAACAAAGCATGCATAGTCATATCATTTGTGGTTCATAATACCTCTATGGATAATACCAAATAAACATGGCATATATACACTTCTATTTTTAAGACAAGAACCATGCATATTTTTTTGCACCATGTGTTTGAGGCCTCGCTTACCCAGAAGTGTGTGTGGGAGCATTGCATGCTACGAGAAAACAATGCCAAACATTTGAATCGCATGACTCATTTTTTGGTAGTGATATATAGGTTTATGGTTTATATACAAGGTTTTGTGCTAGGGTCTAGGGGTTTAATATAATTAGGGTTTAGGGTTTATAGATATTGACATCATCTGTTTCATTTCACATTTGTGATGTACAATACTACATACCTAAGTAAAATCGATCATTCTTAGTCACTCCAAAATGAAGCTCGTGGTCGGGAGGTTTTTGGAATTTACATGTTTGAAACCCAATACCACTTCTCTTCATGCTTGACTTCATAATTAATTAAGACAGAGTTTACGGTTAGGGGGTAGATACATGGTTTTTCTGGTTTGAATATGTCTAGATCGACCTTTGTACGTTTATCAACTTGAATGCTTAATGTATAACATAAGAAGACTATGTGCTTTGGTTTTTCATTTTTCATTTATTTTTATTTTTATGCCCATTTGAATTTTGGTCAAATCCTAGGTTAATTTGACCAAGAGTTAAACATGTTTAAAACATGAATATGAAAAAGTAAGCATGTATCCTTCTTAATTAGTCACTCCAAAATGAAGCTCGTGGGAGGTTTTTGAATTTCCATGTTTGAAACCAAAAACCACTTCTCTTCATGCATGCTTGACTTCATAAGACAGAGTTTAGCGAGGGTTAGGGGTAGATACATGATTTTCCTGGTTTGAATATGTCTAGACCTTGTTTATCAACTTAATTGAATGCTTACTATATGACATAAGAAGACTACGTGCCTTGGTTTTTCATTTTTTCATTTTTTTTAAATTTTATGCCCATTTGAATCTTGGTCAAATCCTAGGTTTTTCATTATTTTGATTTTTTTTGAATTTTTATGCCCATTTGAACATTTTGGTCAAATCCTAGGTTGGGACCAAGATTTAAACAAGTTTAAAACATGAAAATGAAAATGGAAGCTTGTATCCTTCTTAGTCACTCTAAAATGAAGATTTTGGGAGTGTTTTTGAAATTTCCATGTTTGAAACCCAAAACCACTTCTCTTCATGCTAGACTTCATAAGACAGAGTTTAGGGGTTAGGGGGTAGATACATGGTTTGTCTAGTTTGAATATGTCTAGACCTTGTTTATCAAATTGAATGCTTACTATAGCTACATGACATAAGAAGACTATGTACTTTGGTTTTTCATTTTGCAGTTTTTTCATTTTCTTATGTCATATAATAAGCACCCCAGTTTAAATCATGAATATGAAAAATTAAGCATCTATCCTTCTTAAGTCACTCCAAAATGTAACTCTTGGGAGGGTTTTTGAAATTTCCATGTTTGAAACCAAAAACCACTTCTCTTCATGCATGCTTGACTTTCATAAAATCGACCGAGATTAGGGTTAGGGGGTAGATACATGATTTGTCTGGTTTGAATATGTCCAAACATTGTTTATGAACTTGAATGCTTACTATATGACATAAGAAGACTATATTCTTTTAAAATTCAAACATATGGTAAGCATTCTTATGTCATATAGTAAGCATTCAAGTTGATAAACAAGGTTTGGACATATTCAAACCAGACAAATCATGTATCTACCACCTAACCCTCAACTAGCTCGGTCAAACAAGTGGTTTTTTGGTTTCAAACATGGAAATTTCAAAAAAACTCCCAAGACTTACATTTTGGAGTGACTTAAGAAGGATAGATGCTTAATTTTTCATATTCATGTTTTAAACTTGTTTAAATCATGGCCAAACACCTAGGATTTGACCTAGATTCAAATGGGTAGAAAATTTAAAAAAATCAGAAAAATGAAAAACCAAAGTATATAGTCTTCTTATGTCGTAAGCATTCAAGTTGATAAACAAGGTCATGACATATTCAAACTAGACAAACCAGTATCTACCCCCTAACCCCTAAACTCTGTCTTATGAAGTCTAGCATGAAGAGAAGTGGTTTTGGGTTTCAAACATGGAAATTTCAAAAACCTCCCAAAATCTTCATTTTAGAGTGACTAAGAAGGATACAAGCTTCCCTTTTCATTTTCATGTTTTAAACTTGTTTAAATCTTGGCCAAACCTAGGATTTGACCAAAAGATTCAAATGGGCATAGAAATTCAGAAAAAAAAATCAAAAGAATGAAAAACCAAAGGACATAGCATTCTTATGTCATATATATAGTAAGAATTCAAGTTGATAAAAAAGGTCTAGACATATTCAAACCAGAAAATCATGTATATATCTACCCCTAACACTAAACTCTGTCTTATGAAGTCAAGCATGCATGAAGAGAAGTGGTTTTTGGTTTCAAACATGGAAATTTCAAAAACCCTCCCTAGAGCTACATTTTGGAGTGACTAAGAAGGATAGATGCTTAATTTTTCATATTCATGATTTAAACTTGTTTAAACCATGGTCAAACCTAGGATTTGACCAAGATTCAAATGGGCATAATTTAAAAAAAATCAAAAAATGAAAAACCAAGGCACATAGTCTTCTTATGTCATATAGTAAGCATTCAATTAAGTTGATAAACAAGGTCTAGACATATTCAAACCAGGAAAATCATGTATCTACCCCCTAACCCTAGCTAAACTATGTCTTATGAAGTCAAGCATGCATGAAGAGAAGTGGTTTTTGGTTTCAAACGTTTAAGCCAAAAGCCCCTTTTCAAATATTTGAAACTTATTCAAATTTGGTTCAAATTTGAAAGACATACAAGTTATAGAACACATAGTGCATACATTTTCACACATACTGCACTTGATGCTAACCCTATAGTTTGAGGCCATTTGGATGAGGTCGAAAAAAATTCTTGGATTAGAATCGTGTTGTTCGAACCCCGTAGTTGGATTTTTTTGAACCTAGATCTATAGAACTGGGCAAAACCCTAGTTTAACCTATTTAATTATAGATTCGTATATCGATTTTTCTACAGTACCTTTTTATTATTACTATGCAGCACATGTGTGTTTGCCCGTCGAGTGAAACTCGGAGGAAGAGGGATCGCTCGGAAGGAGAGAAGAAGGGAGAGCATTATGGTGTCTCCCCTTTTTCGGGTGATGATGTTGACTGTTGTGCAGGGTTTGTCAGTGAGCAGGAGGTGCGAGCGAGCGAGCGAGTCGAGCGAAGGATCCTGAAGGACAACCAAAGGATCCTGAAGGACCCAGAGACGTCCAGTACGCATCCTGATGCGTCTTCTCTTGACAAAGAAGATGGCTGGGAGTTTGCGTACCTATTGCATGTGACTTGTGCTCACTGAAGTCTGGGACCTCACGCATGGGCACCACACGTAAGTGACAGACCTGTTGGTGTAAAAACTCGATTGATTATTATAGTGCATTAGAACAAAGTTTCCTATGGATTCAAAGGGTAGGAAATCCAAGTTAACTCATTTACATCCATGAAGCAAAGTTAACATATCTATCAGTTGGTACATTTTGGAGTGACTAAGAAGCATCCATGCTTACTTATTTGTTTTCACGTGTTAACTTGTCTAAATCTTGGTCAAACCAAGGATTTGACCAAGATTCAAATGGGCAGAAAAATAAAAAAAACAGAAAAATGAAAAACCAAATCAAATAGTTTTCTTATGTCACATAGTAAGCATTAAAGTTGATAAACATGTTGCCAAACTATTTGAAGGGCTATTTTCTAAAACACTAGTATGGCAGTATGGTATTTTCCCTAGCTATGTAGAAAATGATGAAAAATCCATGCCTTTTGATTGCCTTTTTTGAACCACCTTTGGCTTGACTTCAAATTTAGGTAGGGCAAAATCATGCGGGGAGGGGACGAGTGTTTCTTTTGGATGCATCGCTCGTATTTGCAAGTTTTTGGGGTCCTGATGACCCACAAGTATAGGGGATCGCGATAGTCTTCGAGGGTAGTATAACCCAAATTTATTGATTCGACACAAGGGGAGGTAAAGAATACTTATAAGCCTTAACAACTGAGTTGTCAATTCAGCTGCACCTGGAAAAGCACTAGTAACAGGGGTGATGTGAAAGTAGCAGTAATATGAGAGCAGTAGTAATAGTAACACAGCAGCAGTAATAGTAACACAGAGGTAATATGATGACATGTAGAACAAGTATTTGATGATGAAATATGGACCGGGGTTCCCAGCGATCTACACTAGTGGTAACTCTCCAATAAGTGACAAGTGTTGGGTGAACAAATTACAGTTGGGCAATTGATAGGAATCAAAGCATTAAGATAGAACATCAGGCTTATTAATTATGTAGGCATGTTTTCCGTATATAGTCGTACGTGCTCGCAATGAGAAACTTGCACAACATCTTTTGTCCTACCAGCCGGTGGCAGCCGGGCCTCAAGGGAAACTACTGGATATTAAGGTACTCCTTTTAATAGAGCACCGGAGCAAAGCATTAACACACCGTGAAAACATGTGATCCTCACATCACTACCATCCCCTCCGGTTGTCGATTCTGTCACTTCGGGGCCATTGGTTGGGACAGTGACATGTGCATACAACTTGTAGATACAATCTAAGCAATAAGTATAGAGCTCAAATCTAAGATCATGCCACTCGGGCCCTAGTGACAAGCATTAAGCATAACAAGATTGCAGCAACAATAACTTCACAAACTTTATAGATAGACTAATCATAATGTATCATCCATCGGATCCCAACAAACACAACACCGATTACATCAGATGAATCTCAATCATGTAAGGCAGCTCATGAGACCATTGTATTGAAGTACATGGGGGAGAGTATACCGACATAGCTACTGCTAGAACCCGTAGTCCATGGGGGAACTACTCACGGAGCATGATGGAGGCGATGGCGTTGATGGAGATGGCTTCCGGGGGCACTTCCCCGTCCCGGCAGGGTGCCGGGACAGAGTTCTGTCCCCCGAATTGGAGTTTCGCGATGGCGGCGGCGCCCCTGGAGTCTTTACGGAGTTTCGGCAATTGGTACTGCGTTTTGCGGTCGAAAGGGATTTTATAGGCGAAGAGGCGGCGCAGGGGGGTCGACAGGGTGGCCTCACCCTAGGCCGGCGCGGCCAGGGCCTGGCCCGCGCGGCTAGGTGGTGTGGGGCCCCCTGGCTCTCCTCCGACTCTTCTTCGGTGTTCTGGAGCCTTCCGGGAAAAATAGGAGGTTTGGCGTTGATTTCGTCCAATTCCGAGAATATTGCCCGAACAGCCTTTCTGGAACCAAAAACAGCAGAAAACAGGAACTGGCACTGTGGCATCTCGTTAATAGGTTAGTTCCGGAAAACGCATAAAAACATCATAAAGTGCAAGCAAAACATGTAAGTATTGTCATAAAACAAGCATGGAACGACAGAAATTATGGATACGTCGGGGACGTATCAGCATCCCCAAGCTTAGTTCCTGCTCGTCCCGAGCAGGTAAACGATAAAAAGAATAATTTCTGTAGTGACATGCTACTTACATAACCTTGATCATACTATTACAAAGCATATGAAATGAATGAAGTGACTCAAGGCAATGATCTATAGTTGCTAACAAGTAGATAACATATAGCAAAACTTTTCATGGAGAGTACTTTCAAGACAAGCATCAAAAGATTGCACAAGAGTTAACTCATAAAGCAATAGATTCAAAGTAAAGGCATCGAAGCAACACAAAGGAAGATATAAGTTTCAGCGGTTGCTTTCAACTTTCAACATGCACATCTCATGGATAATTGTCAACACAAAGTAATATGATGAATGCAAATATGCAAGTATGTAAGAATCAATGCACAGTTGACACAAGTGTTTGCTTCTAAGATGGAAGGAAGTAGGTATACTGACTCAACATAAAGTAAAAGAATGGTCCTTCAAAGAGGAAAGCATCGATTGCTATATTTGTGCTAGAGCTTTGGTTTTGAAAACATACAGAGAGCATAAAAAGTAAAATTTTGAGAGGTGTTTGTTGTTGTCAACGAATGGTAATGGGTACACTAACTACCTCGCCAACCGGACTTTCAAAAGCGGCTCCCATTTTATTTTATTTTTTTGGGTGGCACTCCTTCCAACCTTTCTTTCACAAACCATGGCTAACCGAATCCTCGGGTGCCTGCCAACAATCTCATACCATGAAGGAGTGCCTTTTTATTTTAGTTTTATTATGATGATGACACTCCTCCCAGCCTTTGCTTACACAAGCCATGGCTAACCGAATCCTTCGGGTGCCTTCCAACAATCACATACCATGGAGGAGTGTCTATTTGAGTTAATTAATTCGGGACTGGGAATCCCATTGCCAGCTCTTTTTGCAAAATTATTGGATAAGCGGATGTGCCACTAGTCCATATGAGAGTCCGTCAAAAGTAAATGACAAGGTTGAAAGCTAAACACCACATACTTCCTCATGAGCTATAAAACATTGACACAAATCAGAGGTGATAAATTTTTGAATTGTTTAAAGGTAGCACTCAAGCAATTTACTTTGGAATGGCAGGAAATACCACATAGTAGGTAGGTATGGTGGACACAAATGGCATAGGTTTTGGCTCAAGGTTTTTGGATGCACGAGAAGCATTTCCTCTCAGTACAAGGTTTAGGCTAGCAAGGTTGTTTGAAGCAAACACAAGTATGAACTGGTACAGCAAAACTTACATAAGAACATATTGCAAGCATTATAATACTCTACACTGTCTTCCTTGTTGCTCAAACACTTTACCAGAAAATATCTAGACCTTAAGAGAGATCAATTATGCAAACCAATTTTAACAAGCTCTACAGTAGTTCTCCACTAATAGGTTTAAACTACATGAAAAAACTTAAACATGATCTACTTGAAAGCTCAAAACAATTGCCAAGTGTCAAATTATCCAAGACATATGAGGCATTTTCCTTTTCCAACCAAATAAAGATAAGTATTGTAGCTTCCAACTTTTATTCATTGAACATTAAAAGTAAAACGAAGAACAAGTGTTCATATGAAAAAGCGGAGCGTGTATCTCTCCCAAACAAGGATTGCTAGGATCCGAATTTATTCAAACACAAACAAAATGAAAATAAAAGCAAACAGACGCTCCAAGTAAAGCACATATGATGTGACCGAATAAAAATATAGTTTCAGGGGAGGAACCTGATAAGTTGATGAAGAAGGGGATGCCTTGGGCATCCCCAAGCTTAGACGCTTGAGTCTTCTTGAAATATGCAGGGATGAACCACGGGGGCATCCCCAAGCTTAGACTTTTCACTCTTCTTGATCATATATCATCCTCCTCTCTTGACCCTTGAAAACTTCCTTCACAACAAACTTCTCATAAACTTCATTAGAGGGGTTAGTACTCAAAAAATTTGAATCCACCTTGGTCCTGTAGTGGCACATTGCAAGAACTCAATAAAACATTAGCTACAGCTCTCTATGTCTAGAAAAGCTCGCTTAAAGTCCACAAGAGACAATGCAAAAAACAGAGACAGAATCTGCCAAAACAGAACAGCCAATAAAGACGAATTTTAATAAAATACTTCCGTTGCTCAAATCAGAAAACTCAAAACTAATGAAAGTTGCGTACGTATCTGAGGAACACGCACGTAAATTGGCATGTTTTTCTGATTTTTCTACAGAGAAAACAGCCCAGATTCGTGACAGATAGAAATCTGTTTCTGCGCAGAAATCCAAATCTAGTATCAACCTTCGATTAGAGGCTTCACTTGGCACAACAAAACACAAAACTAAGATAAGGAGAGGTTGCTACAGTAGTAAACAACTTCCAAGACACAAATATAAAATAAAGTACTGTAGCAAAATAACACATGGGTTATCTCCCAAGAAGTTGCTTTCTTTATAGCCATTAAGATGGGCTCAGCAGTTTTAATGATGCACTCACAAGAAATAGTATTTGAAGCAAAAGAGAGCATCAAGAGGCAAATTCAAAACACATTTAAGCCTAACATGCTTCCTATGCAAAGGAATCTTGTAAATAAACAAGTTCATGAAAAGCAAAGTAACAAGCATAGGAAGATAAAACAAGAGTAACTTCAAAATTTTAAGCACATAGAGAGGTGTTTTAGTACCATGCAAATTTCTACAACCATATTTTCCTCTCTCATAATAATTTTCAGTAGCTTCATGAATAAACTCAACAATATAACTATCACATGCAGCATACTTTTCACGATCCACAAACTCATAATTTTTATCAAGTTCAAGAATAGTGGATTTAAAACTTTCAAACTTACTTTTATTAATAATATAACAAGGTAGTTGATCAATCTCAAGAGATATGGGACTCATAGAATAAGTCAAGGACTCTCCAATCCCATTTTCATTAGTAGTACAATTAATATTCTCAAGTAACATAGGACCATCATCTAGAGCTTTATCATAAACATTTGCTAAGCAAAATTCTTTAGTACCATGCATTTCGACATCAGGCACAAACAAAGCATTATCATAAGATTTATCAAAGTAGCATGGATTATCATATATAACAGTAGCATAATTATTTTCACAAGTTTTACTCATAGGTAGTATTTCAAGAGAATCCACAGGAACATAACATTCAACCTCTTTCGGTAAGCATGGAGGACAATCAAATAGTGTAAGAGATGAAGAGTTACTCTCATTAGAAGGTTGGCATGGGTAGCTAATCCATTCTTCCTCCTTTTGTTCGTCGCTCTCCTCTTCTTTTTCATCCAATGAGCTTTCTGGTTCATCAATTTCCTCCTCTTTTTCATCCAATGAGCTTTCAGGTTCATCAATTTCTTCTTCCACCGGTTCCTGCAAATTGTGAGTGCATTCTTGTGCATTAATGTGTCTCTCTTTATAATCAATGATATAAGGATTATTACCGAAGCATTCTATGCAACAATTAAGGATAGAAGAGACATAATCTTTAAGGTCCTTACAAACAACACAAGTTTCATAATTCTCAACCATGAAGGATTCGATCTCAGAGGCTCCCATAAACACGACAAATTGTTCTACCTCTTCGAACCCATAATGAATATAGCAATTCCGATTATAGTTTTTAATTAAAAATTCCTCACTAAAGCCACATTGAAATTTAAGATGTTTAGTATCCTGTTGAGAGCAACAGTTTATATCATGGCGTTTAAGCAAGATTTTAGCAATTGTATTCACTTTTTCTATCATAGCACTCATTACTTCACCAGCTCTTGATTTCCTATAATTATTATAACATTCTATGAGCTCCAAGTAGGTTGTTGGTTCTCCCATAACAGCAGTTTTTAATTTTTCGGTTTTTCAAATTTTTATGGATTTTTGGGTATATGAGACAAATAAAACAAGACAAAAATAAACTAAGCAAAAGTAAACTAGGCAAAATAATACTAGACAGAAATAAACTAAGCACAAATAAACTAGACAAAATTAAACTAAGCAAAACAAAATAAAATAAAACAGAGAGAGAGGTAGAGTGTACTCCCCAGGTGAACTTATGAGTAGAGCTATGCCTCCCCGGCAACGGCGCCAGAAAACAGTCTTGATGACCCACAAGTATAGGGGATCGCGATAGTCTTCGAGGGTAGTATAACCCAAATTTATTGATTCGACACAAGGGGAGGTAAAGAATACTTATAAGCCTTAACAACTGAGTTGTCAATTCAGCTGCACCTGGAAAAGCACTAGTAACAGGGGTGATGTGAAAGTAGCAGTAATATGAGAGCAGTAGTAATAGTAACACAGCAGCAGTAATAGTAACACAGAGGTAATATGATGACATGTAGAACAAGTATTTGATGATGAAATATGGACCGGGGTTCCCAGCGATCTACACTAGTGGTAACTCTCCAATAAGTGACAAGTGTTGGGTGAACAAATTACAGTTGGGCAATTGATAGGAATCAAAGCATTAAGATAGAACATCAGGCTTATTAATTATGTAGGCATGTTTTCCGTATATAGTCGTACGTGCTCGCAATGAGAAACTTGCACAACATCTTTTGTCCTACCAGCCGGTGGCAACCGGGCCTCAAGGGAAACTACTGGATATTAAGGTACTCCTTTTAATAGAGCACCGGAGCAAAGCATTAACACACCGTGAAAACATGTGATCCTCACATCACTACCATCCCCTCCGGTTGTCCCGATTTCTGTCACTTCGGGGCCATTGGTTCCGGACAGTGACATGTGCATACAACTTGTAGATACAATCTAAGCAATAAGTATAGAGCTCAAATCTAAGATCATGCCACTCGGGCCCTAGTGACAAGCATTAAGCATAACAAGATTGCAACAACAATAACTTCACAAACTTTATAGATAGACTAATCATAATGTATCATCCATCGGATCCCAACAAACACAACACCGATTACATCAGATGAATCTCAATCATGTAAGGCAGCTCATGAGACCATTGTATTGAAGTACATGGGGGAGAGTATACCGACATAGCTACTGCTAGAACCCGTAGTCCATGGGGGAACTACTCACGGAGCATGATGGAGGCGATGGCGTTGATGGAGATGGCTTCCGGGGGCACTTCCCCGTCCCGGCAGGGTGCCGGGACAGAGTTCTGTCCGCCGAATTGGAGTTTCGCGATGGCGGCGGCGCCCCTGGAGTCTTTCTGGAGTTTCGTCAATTGGTACTGTGTTTTTAGGTCGAAAGGGATTTTATAGGCGAAGAGGCGGCGCAGGGGGGTCGATAGGGTGGCCTCACCCTAGGCCGGCGCGGCCAGGGCCTGGCCCGCGCGGCTAGGTGGTGAGGGGCCCCCTGGCTCTCCTCCGACTCTTCTTCGGTGTTCTGGAGCCTTCCGGGAAAAATAGGAGGTTTGGCGTTGATTTCGTCCAATTCCGAGAATATTGCCCGAACAGCCTTTCTGGAACCAAAAACAGCAGAAAACAGGAACTGGCAATGTGGCATCTCGTTAATAGGTTAGTTCCGGAAAACGCATAAAAACATCATAAAGTGCAAGCAAAACATGTAAGTATTGTCATAAAACAAGCATGGAACGACAGAAATTATGGATACGTCGGGGACGTATCAGGTCCCACAAATTCAGGGTAGCATCATGCATGCCCCCTTCCCCTACCTTCCCGAGCTGAAAAATGTGTTAGCCAAGTAGTAGAATGGCATGACCAACAAGTTTCAAGTAAAATTTTGAATATAACCAAAATGTACCAATTGATAGATGAGTTAACTTGGCTTCATGGAAAAAATACTATCATGTAAATGAGTTAACTTGGCTTCCCTACCCTTGGAACCATAGGAAACTTTGTACTTATACAATATAATAAGAACCCCAGTTTAAATCATGAATCTGAAAAATTAAGCATCTATCCTTCTTAGTCACTCCAAAATGTAGCTCTTGGGAGGGTTTTTGAAATTTCCATGTTTGAAACCAAAAAACCACATATCTTCATGCGTGCTTGACTTCATGAGACAGAGTTTAGGGTTAGGGGTAGATACATGATTTTCCTGGTTTGAATATGTCTAGACCTTGTTTATCAACTTAATTGAATGCTTACTATATGACATAATAAGACCATGGTTTTTCATTTTTTTTTGATTTTTTTGAATTGTTATGCCCATTTGAATCTTTGTCAAATTCTAGGTTTGACCAAGATTTGAACAAGTTTAAATCATGAATATGAAAAATTAAGCATCTATCCTTCTTAGTCACTCCAAAACTCTTGGGAGGGTTTTTGAAATTTCCATGTTTGAAACCAAAAACCACTTCTCTTCATGCATGCTTGACTTCATAAGACAGAGTTTAGGGTTAGGGGTAGATATATACATGATTTTCTGGTTTGAATATGTCTAGACCTTGTTTATCAACTTGAATGCTTACTATATATATGACATAAGAATGCTATGTCCTTTGTTTTTTCATTCTCTTGATTTTTTTTCTGAATTTTTATGCCCATTTGAATCTTTTGGTCAAATCCTAGGTTTGACCAATATTTAAACAAGTTTAAAACAAGAAAATGAAAAGGTAATCATGGATCCTTCTTAGTCACCCTAAAATGAAGCTTTTGGGATGTTCTTGAAATTTCCATGTTTGAAACCCAAAACGACTTCTTTTCATGCTTGACTTCATAAGACAGAATTTAGGGGTTAGGGGTAGATACATGATTTATCTAGTTTGAATAAGTCTAGACATTGTTTATCAATCTTAATGCTTACTATATGACATAAGAAGACTATGTGCTTTGCTTACTATATGACATAAGAAGACTATGTGATTTGACCAAGATAATTTAAATAAGTTTAAAACATGAAAATGAAAAGGGAAGCTTGTATCCTTCTTAGTCACTCGAAAATGGAAGTTTTTTGGGAGGTTTTTGAAATTTCCATGTTTGAAACCCAAAACCACTTCTCTTCATGCTAGACTTCATAAGACAAAGTTTAGGCGTTAGGGGGTAGATACATGGTTTGTCTAGTTTGAATATGTCTAGACCTTGTTTATCAAATTGAATGCTTACTAGTTATATGACATAATAAGAAGACTATGTACTTTGGTTTTTCATTTTCTATTTTTTTAAATTTTCTGCCCATTTGAATCTTGGTCAAATCCTAGGTTTGACCATGATTTAAACAAGTTTAAAACATGAATATGAAAAATTAAGCATCTATCATTCTTAAGTCACTCCAAAATGTAAATCTTGGGAGGGTTTTTGAAATTTCCATGTTTGAAACCAAAATCCACTTCTCTTCATGCTTGACTCTCATAAAATCGACCGAGATTAGGGTTAGGGCGTAGATACATGATTTGTCTGGTTTGAATACGTCCAAACATTGTTTATCAACTTGAATGCTTACTATATCACATAAGAAGACTATATGCTTTTAAAATTCAAACATATGGTAAGCATTCTTATGTCATATAGTAAGCATTCAAGTTGATAAACAAGGTTTGGACATATTCAAACAAGACAAATCATGTATCTACCACCTAACCCTAAACTCGGTCAATTTTATGAAAGTCTAGCATGAAGAGAAGTGGTTGTTTCAACATGGAAATTTCAAAACCTCCCAAGAGTTACATTTTGGAGTGACTTTGAAGGATAGATGCTTAATTTTTCATATTCATGTTTTAAACTTGTTTAAATCATGGTCAGACACCTAGGATTTGACCAAGATTCAAATGGGTAGAAAATTTAAAAAAATCAGAAAAATAAAAAACCAAATTATATAGTCTTCTTATGTCATGTAGTAAGCATTCAAGTTGATAAACAAGGTCTAGACATATTCAAACTAGACAAACCAGTATTTGAATTTTTTATACCCATTTGAATCTTGGTCAAATCCTAGGTTTCACCAAGATTTGAATAAGTTTAAAACATGAATATGAAAAAGTGAGCATGTATGCTTCTCAGTCACTCTAAAATGTAGCTCTTGTTGGGAGGGTTTTTGAAATTTCCATGTTTGAAACCAAAAACAACTTCTCTTCCTGCATGCTTGCCTTCATAAGACAGAGTTTAGGGTTAGGGGTAGATATATACATGATTTTATGGTTTGAATATGTCTAGACCTTGTTTATCAACTTGAATAATGCTTACTATATATATGACATAAGAATGCTATGTCCTTTGTTTTTCATTCTTTTGATTTTTTTCTGAATTTTTATGCCCATTTGAATCTTTTGGTCAAATCCTAGGTTTGACCCAGATTTAAACAAGTTTAAAACATGAAAATGAAAAGGGAAGCTTGTATCCTTCTTAGTCACTCTAAAATGAAGTTTTTGGGAGGTTTTTGAAATTTCCATGTTTGAAACCCAAAACCACTTCTCTTCATGCTTGAGTTCATAAGACAGAGTTTAGGGTTAGGTGGTAGATACATGATTTGTATGTTTTGAATATGTCTAGAGACCTTGTTTATGATTACTATATATATGACATAATAAGACCTCGATTTTTCATATTTTTTTTGATTTTTTGAATTTTTATGCCCATTTGAATCTTGGTCAAATTCTAGGTTTGGCCAAGATTTGAACAAGTTTAAATCATGAATATGAAAAATTAAGCATCTATCCTTCTTAGTCACTCCAAAACTCTTGGGAGGGTTTTTGAAATTTCCATGTTTGAGACCAAAACCACTTCTCTTCATGCATGCTTGACTTCATAAGACAGAGTTTAATTAGGGTTAAGTTAGGGGTAGATATATACATGATTTTCTGGTTTGAATATGTATAGGCCTTGTTTATCAACCTTAATGCTTACTATATATATGACATAAGAATGCTATGTCCTTTGTTTTTTCATTCTCTTGATTTTTTCTGAATTGTTATGCCCATTTGAATCTTTTGGTCAAATCATAGGTTTGACCAATATTTAAACAAGTTTAAAACAAGAAAATGAAAAGGTAATCATGGATCCTTCTTAGTCACTCTAAAATGAAGCTTTTGGGATGTTCTTGAAATTTACATGTTTGAAACCCAAAACGACTTCTCTTCATGCTTGACTTCATAAGACAGAATTTAGCGGTTAGGGGTAGATACATGATTTGTCTAGTTTGAATATGTCTAGACCTTGTTTATCAATTTTAATGCTTACTATATGACATAAGAAGACTATGTGCTTTGCTTACTATATGACATAAGAAGACTATGTGATTTGACCAAGATAATTTAAACAAGTTTAAAACATGAAAATGAAAAGGGAAGCTTGTATCCTTCTTAGTCACTCGAAAATGAAGTTTTTTGGGAGGTTTTTGAAATTTCCATGTTTGAAACCCAAAACCACTTCTCTTCATGCTTGACTTCATAAACATGAAAAGGAAGACTATTTGCTAACGGATGGAGTAAGCACTCTTGCTATCAAAAGTACCAAACGATGCATACCAAAATGATTTTTTAGAGGAATACTAGTTCAGATTATTTAATTTTATATTAGCAGGCCAAAATCGAACCCGTAGTTGCATTTTCTGAAATTGATCCGTAGTACTGTGCAGAACCCTAGTTTAACTTATTAATAGATTCATAGGTCGACTTTTTTTATGTTTTTATTATTATTACTAGGCAGCACATGTGTTTGCCCGTCCAGTGAAACTCTTTCATTTCATTTTTATTTTCCGCAAGGTCGGGAATCGGAGGAAGAGGGATCACACGGGAGGAGACGAAGGGAGAGCAGTCACGGGGCCCCACTTATTTATGGTGTCTACATTTTTTCGGGTGATTTGACTGTGCGGGGTTGTCGGTGCGCAGAGGGTGCGAGCGAGCGAGGCCGAGAATGAGAGAGATGTTTTTGTTGGAGGGACAACCGAACGATCTGAAGGACCAGATTTCCAATACGCATCAGAGAGCAGTTTACAGCATGACACAAAATAAATAGGAAATTACGTCTAAATCCCTAAGATTTACATGCTAGACCCCAGGCTGAAAGCAAGAAATGCGATCGGGTCCTTAACAGCCACCGTCCGGATTGATCCTCGTCACAGCCGGGGACGAACCACTTGGCGCGACCAAATCGCCATGGCTACAGAGCCTGCACACCATGGCCTACGAGCTGAGCTAGAAACGCCCTGCCAAAACCGGCAGCCAACGGAGGTGGATAATTGGAGAGAGAGAGAGAGAGAGTCTTGATGCATCTCGCTTGACAAAGAATATGGCTAGGAGTTTGCTTACCTAGCGTACGTGACTTAGTGCTCACTGAAGTGTGGGACCTCACGCATGGGAACCACACGTAAGTGACAGACTTGTTGCTCTAATAACTCGGGTGATTATTATACTGTATTAGTACATAGTTTCCTATCGATCCTTCTTAGTCACTCCAAAATGAAGCTTTTGGGAGGTTTTTGAATTTTCCATGTTTGAAACCAAAAACCACTTCTCTTCATGCATGCTTGACTTCATAAGACAGAGTTTAGCTAGGGTTAGGGGTAGATACATGATTTTCCTGGTTTGAATATGTCTAGACCTTGTTTATCAACTTAATTGAATGCTTACTATATGACATAAGAAGACTACGTGCCTTGGTTTTTCATTTTTTTCATTTTTTAAAATTTTATGCCCATTTGAATCTTGGTCAAATCCTAGATTTTTCATTTTTTTGATTTTTTTTGAATTTTTATGCCCATTTGAACATTTTGGTCAAATCCTAGGTTGGGACCAAGATTTAAACAAGTTTAAAACATGAAAATGAAAATGGAAGCTTGTATCCTTCTTAGTCACTCTAAAATGAAGTTTTTGGGAGTGTTTTTGAAATTTCCATGTTTGAAACCCAAAACCACTTCTCTTCATGCTAGACTTCATAAGACAGAGTTTAGGGGTTAGGGGGTAGATACATGGTTTGTCTAGTTTGAATATGTCTAGACATTGTTTATCAAATTGAATGCTTACTAGCTACATGACATAAGAAGACTATGTACTTTGGTTTTTCATTTTTCTGTTTTTTCATTTTCTGTCCATTTGAATCTTGGTTAAATCCTAGGTTTGACCATGATTTATACAAGTTTAAAACATGAATATGAAAAATTAAGTATCTATCCTTCTTAAGTCACTCCAAAATGTAACTCTTGGGAGGGTTTTTGAAATTTCCATGTTTGAAACCAAAAACCACTTCTCTTCATGCATGCTTGACTTTCATAAAATCGACCGAGATTAGGGTTAGGGGGTAGATACATGATTTGTCTGGTTTGAATATGTCCAAACATTGTTTATGAACTTGAATGCTTACTATATGACATAAGAAGACTATATTCTTTTGAAATTCAAACATATGGTCAGCATTCTTATGTTATATAGTAAGCATTCAAGTTGATAAACAAGGTTTGGATATATTCAAACCAGACAAATCATGTATCTACCACCTAACCCTCAACTAGCTCGGTCGATTTTATGAAAGTCTAGCATGAAGAGAAGTGGTTTTTTGGTTTCAAACATGGAAATTTCAAACAAACTCCCAAGACTTACATTTTGGAGTGACTTAAGAAGGATAGATGCTTAATTTTTCATATTCATGTTTTAAACTTGTTTAAATCATGGCCAAACACCTAGGATTTGACCTAGATTCAAATGGGTAGAAAATTTAAAAAAATCAGAAAAATGAAAAACCAAAGTATATAGTCTTCTTATGTCGTAAGCATTCAAGTTGATAAACAAGGTCATGACATATTCAAACTAGACAAACCAGTATCTACCCCCTAACCCCTAAACTTTGTCTTACGAAGTCTAGCATGAAGAGAAGTGGTTTTGGGTTTCAAACATGGAAATTTCAAAAACCTCCCAAAATCTTCATTTTAGAGTGACTAAGAAGGATACAAGCTTCCCTTTTCATTTTCATGTTTTAAACTTGTTTAAATCTTGGCCAAACCTAGGATTTGACCAAAAGATTCAAATGGGCATAGAAATTCAGAAAAAAATAAAAAGAATGAAAAACCAAAGGACATAGCATTCTTATGTCATATATATAGTAAGCATTCAAGTTGATAAACAAGGTCTAGACATATTCAAACCAGAAAATCATGTATATATCTACCACTAACCCTAAACTCTGTCTTATGAAGTCAAGCATGCATGAAGAGAAGTGGTGTCAACACCCGGATTTTTAAGTCCAGATGCCTATTATGCCATTCATCGCAATCCCAGGAATATTGTTTTTGCGAGACATAATAGATTGATATCACAACACATCATTCATTACATACCATAATCGTCTTACAAATAAAGGATCACATGATCCAGTCTCATTACAATAATAGAAGTTCTATTTATTCATTACATAACACATAGCAGAAGCGAAAGTAGCGTAGTAGTAGTCCATCTATTCCACAGGCAACTGTTGACGTCAGGAGTGATCCTAGTTGTCGTAGACGTCCTGCTGTCCTTCTTCCGGGTTCTGGTACTCGTCTTCATAGTCTGGCCATTTGAATAGCCAGGGACACAGCCGTGAGTACTTTAAAGTACTCGCAAACTAATACTAAGGTAAACACTATCAACTATAGTAAGGGGGTTATAAGATCTAGTTTCATTTGCATAAAGCCAGTTTTATTTCATAAGCACTTTTAATAATCAAAAGCCCTTTTCAATTAACTAACTCAAGTGGGAACATTAGTGTCATTCCCACAACTCAGTTGTGATTCAAAGTCAAAGTCACCTTTCAATTCAAGTCACAATTCACCATTCATATTTTTAGAAAATTTCTGATGACGGAACAAAGTATGGCCTTTCCAATCTGTCCATAACCGCTGACGCGGCTATTCGAATAGGTTTAACTCTGCAGGGTGTACACTTGTGCCACAACAATTGCAATAGTTCGTCAGGGGTAATCGGCCTGATTTATCGTACGCGATACGCGAACTACCAATCCTAACCTTTCATTTACATATTCTAGTATAGGCACCTCTCCCCATGAGCTTGGCCTCCCGGTGAAGACACGCGGTCACTGGGAATCGCACAGGCTTGGGCCGGACATTCACCCCATTTCACGTCATTTCACATCACTTCACCAGTACGGAGGCAGCCTCGGCATAACCCCTATGACGCTTGTTTAGAGGGAACCCATACTAAATACATAAGTTTCCAGCTAAGCCTTACCCAGATTCAGGTATTGTGGGGGTACTTGTAAAATTGGAATGGTATCGCATCCGAACCCAACCATCAGTTTTTGTTAAATTCACCAAGTCATTCACCAGTCATATTCACCTTCAAAATCTCTCAATAGAATGACTCATCATTCCAAGGTTTTCAAAGTCATTTCAATTCACAAGTTCCCAACTAGAGTAGTCACTTTTAATATTGAGCACTAGCCACTAGTTACGAGGGGTGCTAAGTATCTTGGAGCTTGCTAGGCTAAGTGTGATTCTCTTGTACTACTCTATAATTCAACCAAGTGAATCATAATTCAAAAAGTAACTTTGATAAATAAAATCAAGTAAAGCTTTTAAAGTAAAAACTTGGGATAGGTTCATAAAGTAAAATGTAATGGTGCCTTGCTCTTATAGAGCTTTGCACTTTGCAAGAATATAAACTTGCAACCAAAATAGTTTGCATTAGTCTAGCTTGCATTGGTAATAGCTTGCCTTGAGTGGTGATGTGATCAAAGTTTTCTTGCTCTTCCTCTTGGTAGAAGACCTCTTCCTCTTGATAGTCTCCGGTACTAGCGTCTATACACGAATACGAGGATACAATCACCAAACAACACTTAATTAGTCTTAATTAGCCTTAATGGCTCACACAATGGATCTTAGCATCATTACTTAACATTTATCAACAAATTATTCTAGGGTTTCTTTATTTAATATTAGGAGAAATAATTTCCTCTCATTGAAAATTTAAATTAAGGTTTCTCTTTGGTTTGGAGAAATAATTTCCTCTCATTGAATTCTTCTTAAGATTTAATTTCTCTTATGAATAATATATGACCTAGGTTGACCAAAGTCAACCTCTTCATACTTATCATTTGAGAAAAATGATTTAAATGAGGTTCCATACCTCATGCAATTTAATACTAACATGGTAGTGATTTAATGCCACCAAATAACTCAATATGAGATTATATAGACCATGGTCACTACCTCATGTTGAATTACTTGAGAACAAGATTTAAATGAGAGGAAAACCTCTCATATGATTTATCACATAGTTGTAACTAATTTAAAAACTACTATTGAGGTGATTCAATATTCTCAAATAACCAGGGATGATCCCATGTTGACCAAGGTCAACACTTCACACTTAGTATTTGAGAAAAGAGATTTAAATGAGATTCATCATCTCATGTGATTTAAATAACCATGGCAAATGTAAATACTATTTAGATTTAAAAATCTACAAGTGGGCAAGTATGAGCCTAAGCATTTAAAGGTCAACACATTACTTCATATCACTTGTGAGAATGATTTAAATGAGGTGCTACACCTCATTGGTTTAAATTCCTAAAATTTGAAATAGTTTAAATGGGCTAGTATTGACTACATAGCCAATATTTTGATTCTAGCCCATGATCATGTACAGAACACATATCATATTTTTACATAGTAAATTAGGGTTTGTTAAATGTGAATTATTGCAATTGGATTCACTTCAAAATTCACAATGGTTGATTTTTAAGATTTATTTGAATACTGAAAAGTACCTGTTTTGTTATTTTTGCTATTAAAAAACTGCACAACATATGGGGTTGAATCCAGTGAGGTTAGCTAGATAATTTCATAAGCTTTCTCTAGCATTTTGAATCACCAGATTTGGATTTGTAGATTTAAAGCTATTCAATTTTGAATTGGGCATTAGTATTGGATTTGAACAAAATGGATTAAATCATATTTAAATTATTGGGCCACGCGGGAAAACCTAACGGGCCGAAACGAAATAAACGAACACTGCGCGGCCCAACACGCATCTGGTGCACGTGGGCTGCCTGACGAGGTGGGGGCCACCCGTCAGTGGCGCTTAGCCACGCGAAACGTTACGCGCGAGATGAACCGTTGGATTAGAGAGGAGATCCACGGCTCACAGAGGCCATCGTCTCCGGCGGGATTCCGACGAGCTCACGGCGTGACTAGGGGGTCGGAGGGCGTACCGAGGTTCCCGCGGGGTTCTGCTGGGTGCTGGTCGACGTTGGCGTGGACGAGGAAGCGACTGGTACCGTCGGCGAGGCTCGGGGCGGCGTGAATCGGCGACGGCGATATGCGGGCTCCGGCGACTCCGGTCTTCAAATTGGGGCGACTACGGCGCTAATTGGATGAGCTAGTGGTGCTGGAAGACTCAGTGGTGAGAGGGGAGCAAGGTGGTGTGAGAGATGGGGTCGAGGGAGTGCTCCTTTTATAGGAGGGCGAGGGTTCCGTGGGTGCTACGAAGGGGCGGCCATGGCGCGGCCGTTCTGGCGTGCCAAAGGGCGAGGCGAGGACAGCTACGGGTGGGCGACATCACGGCGATGCTTCAGGTACAGCTAGCGCGTCCAGGGCGCGATAGGATTGCTCGGGCGCGTGCGGTGATCATTGCAGTACCCGCGGTACTTCTCCGGCGAGGACGACGGTGACGAGACAGCCGCAGTCGATCGAGTATGCCTAGGCGATAGAGGTGAGGGTGGCGGTGCTCGTTCCAGGCATAGGGATGCAGGGGGAGGAGTAGGGCGCTCGAGCGCATGGCGTCCTGGCGCGTTCTAGAGCGTGATCACCACGACGACTGGCACGCTCTGGCACGTTTTGGGGCGCGTCCGTTCTGGCCAATTTCGTGCGTTTGCGATCGAGTGAAAGGTACTGGCGTGATCCTTGTGCTTCAGGGATGTGTTTGGACACGATTTTGGAGAGAGGGGAGGGCCAGAGAGAGAGTGGCCAAAGGTGGCCGAGTGTGCATGGCATGGCATAGTTTAGGGTTTTTCTCCACTTTAAACGATGAGGCAAGTACATGGCAATGATGCAGGGGTTGCAGGGGAGTGTGATCATCACAAGCTAAAAGAGGTTTAGGCTAAAATCCAGTGGATAATGAGATGTAACACAAAAGCTAGATGCTGCCTGCCAGGTGTTCGACACAATGGCCGCATGAGAAAAAGTTTTAAATTTTGAAATTCTTTTTGGTGAACTTCATTCATATATTTAATGTGATGGAATGGTGGTGATGGTGTCCATTTTGGTGAAGGTTTGCAAGAATTCAAATTGGGGGTCATCTTCTCTTTGTTTCAAAGTCTCCACTTGTCAAATTCATACTGGTCAACCTGGTCAACATTAGGTATGGTGGTCAACATGAAAGTTGTTCACCTTGACATGGTCTTGGATGACATGGCAATAGTTGACCAAGTTTGGTTGAAGAAAAGTCAAAGCCAGAGGGGTAAAGCGAGGAACATTTTATAAAATGGCCAAATGACCATTATCACATGTATGTGGATTTTGAGATTTGCTTTGATTTGATTTTGGTTTCTTTGATGCAATTGTGTTTGTTTATCATATATAAGAGTTTTACAAACAATAGATCAAGCAATGGTGGCCTTGGTTGAAGATTTGCAAATTTGGCTAAGTGTATGTGAGTGAATTTTGGGGATTTTCTCCCTATTTTATTTCTCTCCATTTGAGTTGACTTTTGTTGACTCTAATGTGATTCTTATTGGTTTAGAAACATGTTCAAACCATTGAAGCCATTTCAAAAGGTCTTGGTCAAAGATTTGAAAAAATGGCCATAACACATAAGAGGTGATGTGTCAAATTTCATTATTCTTGTTAATTGTTCATCTTGCTTCCCTTGGGCATGGGTTAGGGTCAATTTAGTGCTATATTATGTTGAGAGATGGTTTCACATCATTTGGTCAAGGTTTAAAGTCATAGGTCAAAGTTTGGTGAAATGGCTATGTGCCACATATGCCTCTATGCATATGTTGCATTTGAGTTTTAATTTGACTTGGCTTGACCCAATTGGTGTTGTTGAGTGTTGAAATGGTATATAGGAGTGATCCCTCCATTCACAACATGTATTAGAGTCAAGAATCTTAAATTCACATATTTGCTATTTTACTCTCATATGCCTCTATGGCATTTTTAGTTCCTTTTTATTTTCTTTGGAAACAACTTGAATTTGGTTTGCTAAGCACTAGGTAGGGTGTATGAAGGTTTTCCAAACCTCTAAGCAAAGTAGAAAAGCTTAGGGTAAAGATTTATATAAATAGCCATAGGCACATATGCCTTTTTCTTATTTAATTTCCTTTTATTTTATTTTAACTTGGGTGATGAAAAGAGGGGTGAGGTTTAGGGTTTAAGATCACTTCAAAATACTAATGACAAGCAATCATGGCAATAGCACAAGAATTAAACAAGATCACTAGGTATCATACTTAATTTAATAAAAGTTTTTGTTGGTTCCAAAATTTGGAACTAGGGAAATTCAGTTGTTTTGTTTTGAAATTTTTGGGATGTTACAAACCCTTCCCCCTTAAACAAATCTCGTCCCGAGATTTTAAGAAAAGTTAGGTTCCTAAAAGAGATTGAGCATTTTATTAACAGAAGGACATACTTGGCATGGTCTGGGGTGCTTCCTGAGCTTCAGTGGCAGTCATGTGGTAGAGACGGCCGTTGTTGTTGTTCTGGTTCCTTCTTCCGGCAAAGCGGCGCTGTTGCTGAGCAGGTGCTGCGGTATTGGCGGCAATCCTGGCAAGTTTCTTGGGGCACTCATTGGAGAAGTGACCCACAACTCCACATTCATAGCAGTTGACGGTGGACTTGTCTTTGGGGAGGATGGGGGTAGCATTGCTTCCAGTCCTTGGGGCAGTATTGGTGTTGTTGTTGTTTCCATTGTTGTTGCTGTTGTGGTGGTTGTTGTTGATGTGGCTGTTGTTGTGGCTGTTGTTGTTGTTGTTGTTGTTGTTGCCTCCAGGCTTCGGGGGTCCTCCGTTGTTGTTGTGGTTGTTGGGGCGATAATTCTGGGCAGGGGGCTTGTTGTATCTTGGGTTGAATCCTCCAGAGGAGTTGTTGCGGTACTTCTGGGTATGGTGGGGTCCATTCTGGTTCATCATTCTGCGTTTGCGGTTCTCGTTGGCCTGATGCAGCTTTCCTTCCATCTGTATGGCTGAGTCTACAAGGGCTTCCAAGTCAGCGAACGGAATGTTCACCAACACAGTTTGCATCTCGTCGTGCAGTCCGTTCAGAAATCTTTCCTTTCTCTTCTCATTGGTGTCGGTCTCATCCGGGGCTTACCTTGACAGAGTGAGAAACCTGTCGCGGTATTCCACCACGGACATCCTTCCTTGCTTGAGTTCATGGAACTCGTCTCTCATCTTCTTGATCAGTCCTTGGGGCACATGGTATTTGCTGAACTTCAGCTTGAAGTCTTCCCATGTCATCATTTGTCCCGCATTCATTGCGCGGGCGCTTGTCCACCAGGCTCGTGCAGGTCCTGACAGGTAGTGGGTGGCGAACAGTACTTTTTCTGTGGCTTCTACTCCCGCAACTTCTAGGTTGTTCTCCATTGTCTGGAGCCAGTCATCAGCATCTAGGGGCTCTTCAGTCTTGTTGAACATGGGTGGGTTGGTGTTCTGAAAGTTCTTCAACTTTGATCCAGGGTGATCGTTGTTTCCGTGGCCTTGATTGTTCTGAGCTATCTGTTGCAGTGCAGCAATGTTGGCTTGGCGTTCAGCTCTCTCGACTTCTCGGTCGGCAAGCAGGGTTTGCAGCAATTGCATCATTGCGTCGTTGGTGCGATTGGGAGGGGCCATCTGAACATTGATGTAGATGATAAGATAAGAGGAAAATTTCTATGGTTTGTTTTGTTAAGTTTAAAAAGTTCATAATATTGAAAACTTGAGTAGTGTTGCGGGGGTAAAAACCAACAACACTTTTTCATTTATACCAAGCATCATACATTACAAATCTAACACACCGTTGGTTTGAAGAACCATTCATCGCTCTACGATACAAGGGGGTACTGATACAACTCACACATACGAAGGTGCTTTAAATGAAACTACTCTTCAGGGGGGAATACTTCATCTTCACGGGTAATGTGCTTGGCGAAATGCGAGGGCATTGTCCAACTCCTTGCGGGTCTTGTACAGCATGAAGTCGAGGTGCGCTACATAGTGGTTCATCTCCGTGTGCGGGGGCATGGTCATCGGTCTTCCGGTGGGGTCATGTCTTGGGTAGTAGATGAAGCGAGTGTTCTTAATCTTGTTCTCCTTTTGTCCACACAGACGAGAAATTGCTTCTTGCATTGCTCTGACTAGTCCTTCCTTCCAAGTGTTTCCCGTTACAGAAAACCGTATGGTTTCCCATATTGGGGTTCCCGGCTTCCTTCGTAGATCGGCAGAAACTTCCCACCGAGGTGGTCCGCCGGAGTGATTGTTGAGGGGTGTTCCGAAGAACTCGGGGTACGGGCGTCCTAGATAGTCTACTAGTTGCTTCAAGTCTTTCTCGAACATGAGGTTTCCTCCGTGGCCAAGCTGATAAGACTTGCAGGTGTACTCCATCTGTGAAGAATTATGATGAGTAAGTTAGAGAAGTGTGTCAAAATTTTATGTAGTAGTATAAGAAGAATAGAGCATAACTTTCTTATTTTGAAGAAGATCTCAAGGATAAGAGGGAGAATAAGTTTTCTTAAATAGTCACTTCATTTGTTTTGAAACTAAATTTTTCAGACGTCCATTCTAACTAGGGTCTCCTAAGGTCAACAATGGCTCTGATACCAACTTGTCAACACCCGGATTTTTAAGTCCAAATGCCTATTATGCCATTCATCGCAATCCCAGGAATATTGTTTTTGCGAGATATAATAGATTGATATCACAACACATCATTCATTACATACCATAATCGTCTTACAAATAAAGGATCACATGATCCAGTCTCATTACAATAATAGAAGTTCTATTTATTCATTACATAACACATAGCGGAAGCGAAAGTAGCGTAGTAGTAGTCCATCTATTCCACAGGCAACTGTTGACGTCAGGAGTGATCCTAGTTGTCGTAGACGTCCTGCTGTCCTTCTTCCGGGTTCTGGTACTCGTCTTCTTAGTCTGGCCATTTGAATAGCCAGGGACACAGCCGTGAGTACTTTAAAGTACTCGCAAACTAATACTAAGGTAAACACTATCAACTATAGTAAGGGGGTTATAAGCTCTAGTTTCATTTGCATAAAGCCAGTTTTATTTCATAAGCACTTTTAATAATCAAAAGCCCTTTTCAATTAACTAACTCAAGTGGGAACATTAGTGTCATTCCCACAACTCAGTTGTGATTCAAAGTCAAAGTCACCTTTCAATTCAAGTCACAATTCACCATTCATATTTTTAGAAAATTTCTGATGACGGAACAGTATGGCCTTTCCAACTGTCCATAACCGCGGACGCGGCTATTCGAATAGGTTTAACTCTGCAGAGGGTGTACACTTGTGCCACAACAATTGCAATAGTTCGTCAGGGGTAACTGGCCCTGATTTATCGTACGCAGTACGCGAACTACCAATCCTAACCTTTCATTTACATATTCTAGTATAGGCACCTCTCCCCATGAGCTTGGCCTCCCAGTGAAGACACGCGGTCAGCCTGGGAACTGCACAGGGCTTGGGCCGGACATTCACCCCATTTCACGTCATTTCACATCACTTCACCAGTACGGAGGCAGCCTCGGCATAACCCCTATGACGCTTGTTTAGAGGGAACCCATACTAAATACATAAGTTTCCAGCTAAGCCTTACCCAGATTCAGGTATTGTGGGGGTACTTGTAAAATTGGAATGGTATCGCATCCGAACCCAACCATCAGTTTTTGTTAAATTCACCAAGTCATTCACCAGTCATATTCACCTTCAAAATCTCTCAATAGAATGACTCATCATTCCAAGGTTTTCAAAGTCATTTCAATTCACAAGTTCCCAACTAGAGTAGTCACTTTTAATATTGAGCACTAGCCACTAGTTATGAGGGGTGCTAAGTATCTTGGAGCTTGCTAGGCTAAGTGTTATTCTCTTGTACTACTCTATAATTCAACCAAGTGAATCATAATTCAAAAAGTAACTTTGATAAATAAAATCAAGTAAAGCTTTTAAAGTAAAAACTTGGGATAGGTTCATAAAGTAAAATGTAATGGTGCCTTGCTCTTATAGAGCTTTGCACTTTGCAAGAATATAAACTTGCAACCAAAATAGTTTGCATTAGTCTAGCTTGCATTGGTAATAGCTTGCCTTGAGTGGTGATGTGATCAAAGTTTTCTTGCTCTTCCTCTTGGTAGAAGACCTCTTCCTCTTGATAGTCTCCGGTACTAGCGTCTATACACGAATACGAGGATACAATCACCAAACAACACTTAAGTAGTCTTAATTAGCCTTAATGGCTCACACAATGGATCTTAGCATCATTACTTAACATTTGTCAACAAATTATTCTAGGGTTTCTTTATTTAATGTTAGGAGAAATAATTTCCTCTCATTGAAAATTTAAATTAAGGTTTCTCTTTGGTTTGGAGAAATAATTTCCTCTCATTGAATTCTTCTTAAGATTTAATTTCTCTTATGAATAATATATGACCTAGGTTGACCAAAGTCAACCTCTTCATACTTATCATTTGAGAAAAATGATTTAAATGAGGTTCCATACCTCATGCAATTTAATACTAACATGGTAGTGATTTAATGCCACCAAATAACTCAATATGAGATTATATAGACCATGGTCACTACCTCATGTTGAATTACTTGAGAACAAGATTTAAATGAGAGGAAAACCTCTCATATGATTTATCACATAGTTGTAACTAATTTAAAAACTACTATTGAGGTGATTCAATATTCTCAAATAACCAGGGATGATCCCATGTTGACCAAGGTCAACACTTCACACTTAGTATTTGAGAAAAGGGATTTAAATGAGATTCATCATCTCATGTGATTTAAATAACCATGGCAAATGTAAATACTATTTAGATTTAAAAATCTACAAGTGGGCAAGTATGAGCCTAAGCATTTAAAGGTCAACACATTACTTCATATCACTTGTGAGAATGATTTAAATGAGGTGCTACACCTCATTGGTTTAAATTCCTAAAATTTGAAATAGTTTAAATGGGCTAGTATTGACTACATAGCCAATATTTTGATTCTAGCCCATGATCATGTACAGAACACATATCATATTTTTACATAGTAAATTAGGGTTTGTTAAATGTGAATTATTGCAATTGGATTCACTTCAAAATTCACAATGGTTGATTTTTAAGATTTATTTGAATACTGAAAAGTATCTGTTTTGTTATTTTTGCTATTCAAAAACTACACAACATATGGGGTTGAATCCAGTGAGGTTAGCTATATAATTTCATAAGCTTTCTCTAGCATTTTGAATCACCAGATTTGGATTTGTAGATTTAAAGCTATTCAATTTTGAATTGGGCATCAGTATTGGATTTGAACAAAATGGATTAAATCATATTTAAATTATTGGGCCACGCGGGAAAACCTAACGGGCCGAAACGAAATAAACGAACACTGCGCGGCCCAACACGCATCTGGTGCGCGTGGGCTGCCTGACGAGGTGGGGGCCACCCGTCAGTGGCACTTAGCCACGCGAAACGTTACGCGCGAGATGAACCGTTGGATTAGAGAGGAGATCCACGGCTCACAGAGGCCGTCGTCTCCGGCGGGATTCCGACGAGCTCACGGCGTGACTAGGGGGTCAGAGGGCGTACCGAGGTTCCCGCGGGGTTCTGCTGGGTGCTGGTCGACGTTGGCGTGGACGAGGAAGTGACTGGTACCGTCGGCGAGGCTCGGGGCGGCGTGAATCGGCGACGGCGATCTGCGGGCTCCGGCGACTCCGGTCTTCAAATTGGGGCGACTACGGCGCTAATTGGATGAGCTAGTGGTGCTGGAAGACTCAGTGGTGAGAGGGGAGCAAGGTGGTGTGAGAGATGGGGTCGAGGGAGTGCTCCTTTTATAGGAGGGCGAGGGTTCCGTGGGTGCTGCGAAGGGGCGGCCATGGCGCGGCCGTTCTGGCATGCCAAAGGGTGAGGCGAGGACAGCTACGGGTGGGCGACATCACGGCGATGCTTCAGGTACTGCTAGCGCGTCCAGGGCGCGATAGGATTGCTCGGGCGCGTGCGGTGATCATTGCAGTACCCGCGGTACTTCTCCGGCGAGGACGACGGTGACGAGGCAGCCGCAGTCGATCGAGTATGCCTAGGCGATAGAGGTGAGGGTGGCGGTGCTCGTTCCAGGCATAGGGATGCAGGGGGAGGAGTAGGGCGCTCGAGCGCATGGCGTCCTGGCGCGTTCCAGAGCGTGATCACCACGACGACTGGCACGCTCTGGCACGTTTTGGGGCGCGTCCGTTCTGGCCAATTTCGTGCGTTTGCGATCGAGTGAAAGGTACTGGCGTGATCCTTGTGCTTCAGGGATGTGTTTGGACACGATTTTGGAGAGAGGGGAGGGCCAGAGAGAGAGTGGCCAAAGGTGGCCGAGTGTGCATGGCATGGCATAGTTTAGGGTTTTTCTCCACTTTAAACGACGAGGCAAGTACATGGCATTGATGCAGGGGTTGCAGGGGAGTGTGATCATCACAAGCTAAAAGAGGTTTAGGCTAAAATCCAGTGGATAATGAGATGTAACACAAAAGCTAGATGCTGCCTGCCAGGTGTACGACACAATGGCCGCATGAGAAAAAGTTTTAAATTTTGAAATTCTTTTTGGTGAACTTCATTCATATATTTAATGTGATGGAATGGTGGTGGTGGTGTCCATTTTGGTGAAGGTTTGCAAGAATTCAAATTGGGGGTCATCTTCTCTTTGTTTCAAAGTCTCCACTTGTCAAATTCATACTGGTCAACCTGGTCAACATTAGGTATGGTGGTCAACATAAAAGTTGTTCACCTTGACATGGTCTTGGATGACATGGCAATAGTTGACCAAGTTTGGTTGAAGAAAAGTCAAAGCCAGAGGGGTAAAGCGAGGAACATTTTATAAAATGGCCAAATGACCATTATCACATGTATGTGGATTTTGAGATTTGCTTTGATTTGATTTTGGTTTCTTTGATGCAATTGTGTTTGTTTATCATATATAAGAGTTTTACAAACAATAGATCAAGCAATGGTGGCCTTGGTTGAAGATTTGCAAATTTGGCTAAGTGTATGTGAGTGAATTTTGGGGATTTTCTCCCTATTTGATTTCTCTCCATTTGAGTTGAATTTTGTTGACTCTAACGTGATTCTTATTGGTTTAGAAACATGTTCAAACCATTGAAGCCATTTCAAAAGGTATTGGTCAAAGATTTGCAAAAATGGCCATAACACATAAGAGGTGATGTGTCAAATTTCATTATTCTTGTTAATTGTTCATCTTGCTTCCCTTGGGCATGGGTTAGGGTCAATTTAGTGTTATATTAGGTTGAGAGATGGTTTCACATCATTTGGTCAAGGTTTAAAGTCATAGGTCAAAGTTTGGTGAAATGGCAATGTGCCACATATGCCTCTATGCATATGTTGCATTTGAGTTTTAATTTGACTTGGCTTGACCCAATTGGTGTTGTTGAGTGTTGAAATGGTATATAGGAGTGATCCCTCCATTCACAACATGTATTAGAGTCAAGAATCTTAAATTCACATATTTGCTATTTTACTCTCATATGCCTCTATGGCATTTTTAGTTCCTTTTTATTTTCTTTGGAAACAACTTGAATTTGGTTTGCTAAGCACTAAGTAGGGTGTATGAAGGTTTTCCAAACCTCTAAGCAAAGTAGAAAAGCTTAGGGTAAAGATTTATATAAATAGCCATAGGCACATATGCCTTTTTCTTATTTAATTTCCTTTTATTTTATTTTAACTTGGGTGATGAAAAGAGGGGTGAGGTTTAGGGTTTAAGATCACTTCAAAATACTAATGACAAGCAATCATGGCAATAGCACAAGAATTAAACAAGATCACTAGGTATCATACTTAATTTAATAAAAGTTTTTGTTGGTTCCAAAATTTGGAACTAGGGAAATTCAGTTGTTTTGTTTTGAAATTTTTGGGATGTTACAAGTGGTTTTTGGTTTCAAACATGGAAATTTCAAAAACCCTCCCTAGAGCTACATTTTGGAGTGACTAAGAAGGATAGATGCTTAATTTTTCATATTCATGATTTAAACTTGTTTAAACCATGGTCAAACCTAGTATTTGACCAAGATTCAAATGGGCATAATTTAAAAAAAATCAAAAAATGAAAAACCAAGGCACATAGTCTTCTTATGTCATATAGTAAGCATTCAATTAATTTGATAAACAAGGTCTAGACATATTCAAACCAGGAAAATCATGTATCTACCCCCTAACCCTAGCTAAACTATGTCTTATGAAGTCAAGCATGCATGAAGAGAAGTGGTTTTTGGTTTCAAACATTTAAGCCAAAAGCCCCTTTTCAAATATTTGAAACTTATTGAAATTTGGTTCAAATTTGAAAGACATACAAGTTATAGAACACATAGTGCATACATTTTCAAACATACTGCACTTGATGCTAACCCTATAGTTTGAGGCCATTTGGATGAGGTCGAAAAAATTCTTGGATTAGAATCGTGTTGTTCGAACCCCGTAGTTGGATTTTTTTTTGAACCTTGATCTATAGAACTGGGCAAAACCCTAGTTTAACCTATTTAATTATAGATTCGTATATCGATTTTTCTACAGTACCTTTTTATTATTACTATGCAGCACATGTGTGTTTGCCCGTCGAGTGAAACTCGGAGGAAGAGGGATCGCTCGGAAGGAGAGAAGAAGGGAGAGCATTATGGTGTCTCCCCTTTTTCGGGTGATGATGTTGACTATTGTGCAGGGTTTGTCAGTGAGCAGGAGGTGCGAGCGAGCGAGCGAGTCGAGCGAGGCCGAGAATGAGAGAGATTTTTTTTTAATGAGAGGGACAACCGAAGGATCCTGAAGGACCCAGAGACGTCCAGTACGCATCCTGATGCGTCTTCTCTTGACAAAGAAGATGGCTGGGAGTTTGCGTACCTATTGCACATGACTTGTGCTCACTGAAGTGTGGGACCTCACGCATGGGCACCACACGTAAGTGACAGACCTGTTGGTGTAAAAACTCGATTGATTATTATAGTGCATTAGAACAAAGTTTCCTATGGATTCAAAGGGTAGGAAATCCAAGTTAACTCATTTACATCCATGAAGCAAAGTTAACATATCTATCAGTTGGTACATTTTGGAGTGACTAAGAAGCATCCATGCTTACTTATTCGTTTTCACGTGTTAAACTTGTCTAAATCTTGGTCAAACCAAGGATTTGACCAAGATTCAAATGGGCAGAAAAATAAAAAAAACAGAAAAATGAAAAACCAAATCAAATAGTTTTCTTATGTCACATAGTAAGCATTAAAGTTGATAAACATGTTGCCAAACTATTTGAAGGGCTATTTTCTAAAACACTAGTATGGCAGTATGGTATTTTCCCTAGCTATGTAGAAAATGATGAACAATCCATGCCTTTTGATTGCCTTTTTTGAACCACCTTTGGCTTGACTTCAAATTTAGGTAGGGCAAAATCATGCGGGGAGGGGACGAGTGTTTCTTTTGGATGCATCGCTCGTATTTGCAAGTTTTTGGGGTCCCACAAATTCAGGGTAGCATCATGCATGCCCCCTTCCCCTACCTTCCCGAGCTGAAAAATGTGTTAGCCAAGTAGTAGAATGGCATGACCAACAAGTTTCAAGTAAAATTTTGAATATAACCAAAATGTACCAATTGATAGATGAGTTAACTTGGCTTCATGGAAAAAATACTATCATGTAAATGAGTTAACTTGGCTTCCCTACCCTTGGAACCATAGGAAACTTTGTACTTATACAATATAATAAGCACCCCAGTTTAAATCATGAATCTGAAAAATTAAGCATCTATCCTTCTTAGTCACTCCAAAATGTAGCTCTTGGGAGGGTTTTTGAAATTTCCATGTTTGAAACCAAAAAACCACATATCTTCATGCGTACTTGACTTCATGAGACAGAGTTTAGGGTTAGGGGTAGATACATGATTTTCCTGGTTTGAATATGTCTAGACCTTGTTTATCAACTTAATTGAATGCTTACTATATGACATAATAAGACCTTGGTTTTTCATTTTTTTTGATTTTTTTGAATTGTTATGCCCATTTGAATCTTTGTCAAATTCTAGGTTTGACCAAGATTTGAACAAGTTTAAATCATGAATATGAAAAATTAAGCATCTATCCTTCTTAGTCACTCCAAAACTCTTGGGAGGGTTTTTGAAATTTCCATGTTTGAAACCAAAAACCACTTCTCTTCATGCATGCTTGACTTCATAAGACAGAGTTTAGGGTTAGGGGTAGATATATACATGATTTTCTGGTTTGAATATGTCTAGACCTTGTTTATCAACTTGAATGCTTACTATATATATGACATAAGAATGCTATGTCCTTTGTTTTTTCATTCTCTTGATTTTTTTTTCTGATTTTTATGCCCATTTGAATCTTTTGGTCAAATCCTAGGTTTGACCAATATTTAAACAAGTTTAAAACCAGAAAATGAAAAGGTAATCATGGATCCTTCTTAGTCACTCTAAAATGAAGCTTTTGGGATGTTCTTGAAATTTCCATGTTTGAAACCCAAAACGACTTCTTTTCATGCTTGACTTCATAAGACATAATTTAGGGGTTAGGGGTAGATACATGATTTGTCTAGTTTGAATATGTCTAGACATTGTTTATCAATTTTAATGCTTACTATATGACATAAGAAGACTATGTGCTTTGCTTACTATATGACATAAGAAGACTATGTGATTTGACCAAGATAATTTAAATAAGTTTAAAACATGAAAATGAAAAGGGAAGCTTGTATCCTTCTTAGTCACTCGAAAATGGAAGTTTTTTGGGAGGTTTTTGAAATTTCCATGTTTGAAACCCAAAACCACTTCTCTTCATGCTAGACTTCATAAGACAAAGTTTAGGGGTTAGGGGGTAGATACATGGTTTGTCTAGTTTGAATATGTCTAGACCTTGTTTATCAAATTGAATGCTTACTAGCTACATGCCATAATAAGAAGACTATGTACTTTGGTTTTTCATTTTCTGTTTTTTTAAATTTTCTGCCCATGCATTTGAATCTTGGTCAGATCCTAAGTTTGACCATGATTTAAACAAGTTTAAAACAGGAATATGAAAAATTAAGCATCTATCATTCTTAAGTCACTCCAAAATGTAACTCTTGGGAGGGTTTTTGAAATTTCCATGTTTGAAACCAAAAACCACTTCTCTTCATGCTTGACTCTCATAAAATCGACCGAGATTAGGGTTAGGGCGTAGATACATGATTTGTCTGGTTTGAATACGTCCAAACATTGTTTATCAACTTGAATGCTACTATATGACATAAGAAGACTATATGCTTTTAAAATTCAAACATATGGTAAGCATTCTTATGTCATATAGTAAGCATTCAAGTTGATAAACAAGGTTTGGACATATTCAAACCAGACAAATCATGTATCTACCACCTAACCCTAAACTCGGACAATTTTATGAAAGTCTAGCATGAAGAGAAGTGGTTTTTTGTTTCAACATGGAAATTTCAAAAAACCTCCCAAGAGTTACATTTTGGAGTGACTTAAGAAGGATAGATGCTTAATTTTTCATATTCATGTTTTAAACTTGTTTAAATCATGGTCAGACACCTAGGATTTGACCAAGATTCAAATGGGTAGAAAATTTAAAAAAATCAGAAAAATAAAAAACCAAATTATATAGTCTTCTTATGTCATGTAGTAAGCATTCAAGTTGATAAACAAGGTCTAGACATATTCAAACTAGACAAACCAGTATTTGAATTTTTATACCCATTTGAATCTTAGTCAAATCCTAGGTTTCACCAAGATTTGAATAAGTTTAAAACATGAATATGAAAAAGTGAGCATGTATGCTTCTCAGTCACTCTAAAATGTAGCTCTTGTTGGGAGGGTTTTTGAAATTTCCATGTTTGAAACCAAAAACAACTTCTCTTCCTGCATGCTTGCCTTCATAAGACAGAGTTTAGGGTTAGGGGTAGATATATACATGATTTTATGGTTTGAATATGTCTAGACCTTGTTTATCAACTTGAATAATGCTTACTATATATATGACATAAGAATGCTATGTCCTTTGTTTTTCATTCTTTTGATTTTTTTCTGAATTTTTATGCCCATTTGAATCTTTTGGTCAAATCCTAGGTTTGACCCAGATTTAAACAAGTTTAAAACATGAAAATGAAAAGGGAAGCTTCTATCCTTCTTAGTCACTCTAAAATGAAGTTTTTGGGAGGTTTTTGAAATTTCCATGTTTGAAACCCAAAACCACTTCTCTTCATGCTTGAGTTCATAAGACAGAGTTTAGGGTTAGGTGGTAGATACATGATATGTATGTTTTGAATATGTCTAGAGACCTTGTTTATGATTACTATATATATGACATAATAAGACCTTGGTTTTTCATATTTTTTTTGATTTTTTGAATTTTTATGCCCATTTGAATCTTGGTCAAATTCTAGGTTTGGCCAAGATTTGAACAAGTTTAAATCATGAATATGAAAAATTAAGCATCTATCCTTCTTAGTCACTCCAAAACTCTTGGGAGGGTTTTTGAAATTTCCATGTTTGAGACCAAAACCACTTCTCTTCATGCTTGCTTGACTTCATAAGACAGAGTTTAATTAGGGTTAAGTTAGGGGTAGATATATACATGATTTTCTGTTTTGAATATGTATAGGCCTTGTTTATCAACTTGAATGTTTACTATATATATGACATATATAAGAATGCTATGTCCTTTGTTTTTTCATTCTCTTGATTTTTTCTGAATTGTTATGCCCATTTGAATCATTTGGTCAAATCATAGGTTTGACCAATATTTAAACAAGTTTAAAACAAGAAAATGAAAAGGTAATCATGGATCCTTCTTAGTCACTCTAAAATGAAGCTTTTGGGATGTTCTTGAAATTTACATGCTTGAAACCCAAAACGACTTCTCTTCATGCTTGACTTCATAAGACAGAATTTAGCGGTTAGGGGTAGATACATGATTTGTCTAGTTTGAATATGTCTAGACCTTGTTTATCAATTTTAATGCTTACTATATGACATAAGAAGACTATATGTGCTTTGCTTACTATATGACATAAGAATACTATGTGATTTGACCAAGATAATTTAAACAAGTTTAAAACATGAAAATGAAAAGGGAAGCTTGTATCCTTCGTAGTCACTCTAAAATGAAGTTTTTTGGGAGGTTTTTGAAATTTCCATGTTTGAAACCCAAAACCACTTCTCTTCATGCTAGACTTCATAAGACAGAGTTTAGGGGATAGGGGGTAGATACATGGTTTGTCTAGTTTGAATATGTCTAGACCTTGTTTATCAAATTGAATGCTTACTAGCTACATGACATAAGAAGACTATGTACTTTGGTTTTTCATTTTGCTGTTTTTTCATTTTCTGTCCATTTGAATCTTGGTTAAATCCTAGGTTTGACCATGATTTATACAAGTTTAAAACATGAATATGAAAAATTAAGCATCTATCCTTCTTAAGTCACTGCAAAATGTAACTCTTGGGAGGGTTTTTGAAATTTCCATGTTTGAAACCAAAAACCACTTCTCTTCATGCATGCTTGACTTTCATAAAATCGACCGAGATTAGGGTTAGGGGGTAGATCCACGATTTGTCTGGTTTGAATATGTCCAAACATTGTTTATGAACTTGAATGCTTACTATATGACATAAGACGACTATATTCTTTTAAAATTCAAACATATGGTAAGCATTCTTATGTCATATAGTAAGCATTCAAGTTGATAAACAAGGTTTGGACATATTCAAACCAGACAAATCATGTATCTACCACCTAACCCTCAACTAAATCGGTCGATTTTATGAAAGTCTAGCATGAAGAGAAGTGGTTTTTGGTTTCAAACATGGAAATTTCAAAAAAACTCCCAAGAGTTACATTTTGGAGTGACTTAAGAAGGATAGATGCTTAATTTTTCATATTCAAGTTTTAAACTTGTTTAAATCATGGTCAAACACCTAGGATTTGACCTAGATTCAAATGGGTAGAAAATTTTAAAAAATCAGAAAAATGAAAAACCAAAGTATATAGTCTTCTTATGTCATGTTGTAAGCATTCAAGTTGATAAACAAGGTCTAGACATATTCAAACTAGACAAACCAGTATCTACCCCCTAACCCCTAAACTTTGTCTTATGAAGTCTAGCATGAAGAGAAGTGGTTTTGGGTTTCAAACATGGAAATTTCAAAAACCTCCCAAAATCTTCATTTTAGAGTGACCAAGAAGGATACAAGCTTCCCATTTCATTTTCATGTTTTAAACTTGTTTAAATCTTGGCCAAACCTAGGATTTGACCAAAAGATTCAAATGGGCATAGAAATTCAGAAAAAAATCAAAAGAATGAAAAACCAAAGGACATAGCATTCTTATGTCATATATATAGTAAGCATTCAAGTTGATAAACAAGGTCTAGACATATTCAAACCAGAAAATCATGTATATATCTACCCCTAACCCTAAACTCTGTCTTATGAAGTCAAGCATGCATGAAGAGAAGTGGTTTTTGGTTTCAAACATGGAAATTTCAAAAACCCTCCCTAGAGCTACATTTTGGAGTGACTAAGAAGGATAGATACTTAATTTTTCATATTCATGATTTAAACTTGTTTAAACCATGGTCAAACCTAGGATTTGACCAAGATTCAAATGGACATAATTTAAAAAAAATCAAAAAATGAAAAACCAAGGCACATAGTCTTCTTATGTCATATAGTAAGCATTCAATTAAGTTGATAAACAAGGTCTAGACATATTTAAACCAGGAAAATCATGTATCTACCCCCTAACCCTAGCTAAACTATGTCTTATGATGTCAAGCATGCATGAAGAGAAGTGGTTTTTGGTTTCAAACGTTTAAGCCAAAAGCCTCCTTTCAAATATTTCAAACTTATTCAAATTTGGTTCAAATTTGAAAGACATACAAGTTATAGCACACATAGTGCATACATTTTCACACATACTGCACTTGATGCTAACCCTATAGTTTGAGGCCATTTGGATGAGGTCGAAAAAATTCTTGGATTAGAATCGTGTTGTTCGAACCCCGTAGTTGGATTTTTTTTGAACCTTGATCTATAGAACTGGGCAAAACCCTAGTTTAACCTATTTAATTATAGATTCGTATATCGATTTTTCTACAGTACCTTTTTATTATTACTATGCAGCACATGTGTGTTTGTCCGTCGAGTGAAACTCGGAGGAAGAGGGATCGCTCGGAAGGAGAGAAGAAGGGAGAGCATTATGGTGTCTCCCCTTTTTCGGGTGATGATGTTGACTGTTGTGCAGGGTTTGTCAGTGAGCAGGAGGTGCGAGCGAGCGAGCGAGCGAGTCGAGCGAGGCCGAGAATGAGAGAGATTTTTTTTTAATGAGAGGGACAACCGAAGGATCCTGAAGGACCCAGAGACGTCCAGTACGCATCCTGATGCGTCTTCTCTTGACAAAGAAGATGGCTGGGAGTTTGCGTACCTATTGCACATGACTTGTGCTCACTGAAGTGTGGGACCTCACGCATGGGCACCACACGTAAGTGACAGACCTGTTGGTGTAAAAACTCGATTGATTATTATAGTGCATTAGAACAAAGTTTCCTATGGATTCAAAGGGTAGGAAATCCAAGTTAACTCATTTACATCCATGAAGCAAAGTTAACATATCTATCAGTTGGTACATTTTGGAGTGACTAAGAAGCATCCATGCTTACTTATTCGTTTTCACGTGTTAAACTTGTCTAAATCTTGGTCAACCCAAGGATTTGACCAAGATTCAAATGGGTAGAAAAATAAAAATAAAACAGAAAAATGAAAAACCAAATCAAATAGTTTTCTTATGTCACATAGTAAGCATTAAAGTTGATAAACATGTTGCCAAACTATTTGAAGGGCTATTTTCTAAAACACTAGTATGGCAGTATGGTATTTTCCCTAGCTATGTAGAAAATGATGAACAATCCATGCCTTTTGATTGCCTTTTTTGAACCACCTTTTGGCTTGACTTCAAATTTAGGTAGGGCAAAATCATGCGGGGAGGGGACGAGTGTTTCTTTTGGATGCATCGCTCGTATTTGCAAGTTTTCACTACAAGAAAAGTTGCCATGGCCGACGAAGTTGAAGTCGCGCCGTGGTTGCTGGTGCACCATGGCCGACGATTTTTGGTCCCTCCGTGGTTCATGTCAAAACTTTTTTTTTCTTGTTTTTGAGGCCACCTAGCCCGACGAAAGCGGCCAAAACGTCGCGTATGGTGCCCCGGGACGTGGTGCATCGCGAATTCTCGGGTTCGCCGGCCGAGTCAACGCAAATCCGCACCGCCCAGGGATGTAGGGCCCAGATGGCAGCCTCTCTAGCATTGTTTTTTTTCTCGATCGCGTCATCTCGTTCAACGCTCTCCGATCGAGCCGTTTACGATGCAGGATCATGGGTCCCGCTTGTCATCCTCTATGAACCAAATTTCTTTCTTTTCTTGGATTTTTTTTGACCCCCTGATTTCTGGCTACCTCCTTTTTCTTTTGATCCCTTGCCGCCTTGGAAACGTTGAGACCTCTGCAGCTAAATGGGACCCGCATGTCATCCTCTATGAGCAATCAACTTTCTTTTCTTGGAGTTTTTTTGGCACCTCATATTTGGTCACTTGCCTTTTTCTTTCGATCCCCTGCCGCCTCTCAAACGGTGATACCGCTACTGCTAAATGGGACCCGCATGTCATCCTCTATGGACTATAAAACTTTCTTTTCTTGAATTATTTTTGGCTCCTGATATTTGGTCACTTGCCTTTTTCTTTCGATCCCCTGCCGCCTCTCAAACAGTGAGACCGCTGCAGCTAAATGGGACCCGCATGTCATCCTCTATGAGCAATCAACTTTCTTTTCTTGGAGTTTTTTTTGGCACCTCATATTTGGTCACTTGCCTTTTTCTTTCGATCTCATGCCACGTTTGAAATGTTGAGGAACCTGCTGGCTCATGGGACCCGCATGTCATCCTCTATGTGCTATAAAAGTTTCCTTTGTTGGATTTTTTTTCACCCTCTGATTTTTGTCTTGCCTTTTTCTTTTGATCCCCTGCCCCCTTTGAAACGTTGAGTAAGCTGTTGGCTCAAGGGACCCGCATGTCATCCTCTATGTCCATCAACTTTCTTTTCTTGGATTTTTTTCACCCCCTAATTACTAGCTACTTTCTTTTTCTTTTGATCTCAAGCCGCATTACAAACATTGAGACCGCTGCTGCAAAATGGGACCCACATGTCATCCTCTATGTACAATAAAGTTTCTTTTCTTGGATTATCTTTGGCTCCTGATATTTTGTCACTTGCCTTTTTCTTTCGATCTCATGCCGCCTTTGAAACGTTGAGTAAGCTGCTGGCTCATGGGTCCCGCATGTCATCCTCTACGAACAATAAAAGTTTCCTTTCTTGGAGTTATTTTTGACCCCTAATTTCTGGCTATTTGCCTTTTTCTTTTGATCTCCTGCCCCCTTTGAAACGATGAGGACGCTGTTGGCAGGTCGGTCCCACAAGTCATCCTCTATGAACAATAAAAGTTTCCTTTGATGGATTTTTTTTGAACCCCTAATTAATTTCTGGATATTTCCTTTTTTTTCTTTGATCCCCTGCCGCCTTGGAATCGTTGAGGATGCTGCTGCCTCATGGGTCCCGCATGTCATCCTCTCAGAACGGTAAATGTTTCTTTTCTTGGATATTGTTTACCAAATGATTTTTGGCTTATTTTTTCTTTCGATATCCTGCCACCTTTAAAACATTAAGGACGCTGCTGGCTCACGGGTCCCACATGTCAGCCTCTATGAACAATAAACGCTGAGGATGCTGCTGCCTCATGGGTCCCGCATGTCATCCTCTCAGAACGAAAATGTTTCTTTTCTTGGATTTTTTACCAACAGATTTTTGGTTTATTTTTCTTTCCATCCCCTCGCCGCCTTTAAAACGACGCTGCTGGCTCATGGGTCCCCGATGTCACCTCTCCCGTACAAGAAACATGTGATATCTTGATTATTTTGCAGACAATAAACAGTGTATTGCGCTCTGAGCTATTTCAACGGATAAATTAAATCTTTATTTTTACATAAACAAATTTATATGCTGAATCTCCTTGTTTTTTGTTTTTGCGAAGCATAGGACTTTCCTGTTTTTTAGAAAAATCCGAACTATCCTGTTTTGGAGTGGGCTGAAATTGTACGAGTCAAAAGGCCCAGCAGGATAGTTCGAATGCCCAGATGTCCACATGCAGCCCAATTGAAATCGTTCTTTTTTTGGATTTTTTTCGCCCCCTGATTTCTGGCTACTTCATTTTTCTTTTGGTCCTGTGCCGCCTTGGAAACGTTGAGACCGCTGCTGCAAAATGGGACCCGCATGTCATCCTCTATGTACAGTAAAATTTCTTTTCTTAGATTATTTTTGGCTCCTGATATTTGGTCACTTGCCTTTTTCTTTCGATCCCGTGCAGCCTCTCAAACGGTAATACCGCTGCTGCTAAATGGGACCAGCATGTCATCCTCTATGTACAATCAAGTTTCTTTTCTTCAATTATTTTTGGCTCCTGATATTTGGTCACTTGCCTTTTTCTTTCAATCTCATGCCACGTTTGAAACGTTGAAAAACCTGCTGGCTCATGGGACCCGCATGTCATCCTCTATGTACAATAAAACTTTCTTTTCTTCGATTTTTTTGGCACCTCATATTTGGTCACTTGCCTTTTTCTTTCGATCCCCTGCCGCCTCTCAAACGGTGATACCGCTGCTGCTAAATGGGACCCGCATGTCATACTCTATGTACAATCAAGTTTCTTTTCTTGAATTATTTTTGGATCCTGATATTTGGTCACTTGCCTTTTTCTTTCGATCTCATGCCACGTTTGAAACATTGAAAAGCCTGCTGGCTCATGGGACCCGCATGTCATCCTCTATGTACTATAAAAGTTCATTTTCTTGGTTTTTTTTCACCCTCTGATTTTCGGCTATTTCCTTTTTCTTTTGATCCCCTGCCGCCTTTGAAACGTTGAGGACTCTGCTGGCTCATCGATAAAACTTTCCTTTCTTGGAGTTTTTTTTACCCCCTAATTTCTGGCTACTTTCTTTTTCTTTTGATCTCAAGCCGCATTTGAAACGTTGAGACCGCTGCTGCTAAATGGGACCCGCATGTCATCCTCTATGTACAATAAAGTTTTCTTTTCTTGGATTATCTTTGTCTCCTGATATTTTTTCACTTGCCTTTTTCTTTCGATCTCATGCCGCCTTTGAAACGTTGAGTAAGCTGCTGGCTCATGGGTCCCGCATGTCATCCTCTACGAACAATAAAAGTTTCCTTTCTTGGAGTTATTTTTGAACCCTAATTTCTGGCTACTTCCTTTTTCTTTTGATCCCGTGCCGCCTTGGAAACGTTGAGACCGCTGCTGCTAAATGGGTCCCGCATGTCATCCTCTATGTACAATAAAATTTCTTTCTTCGATTATTTTTGGGTCCTGATATTTGGTCACTTGCCTTTTTCTTTCGATCTTATGCCGCCTTTGAAACGTTGAGGAAGCTGCTGGAGAATGGGTCCCGCATGTCATCCTCTATGAACAATAAAAGTTTCCTTTCTTGGAGTTATTTTTTACCCCTAATTTCTGGCTACTTCCTTTTTCCTTTGATCCCCTGCCGCCTTTGAAACGTTGAAGACTTTGCTGGCTCATGGGTCCCACATGTCAGCTTCTATGAACAATAAACATTTCCTTTCTTGGAGTTATTTTGTACCCCTAATTTCTGGCTATTTGCCTTTTTTCTTTCGATCCCCAGTCGCCTTCGAAACGTAGAGGACGCTGCTGGCTCGTGGGTCCCAGATGTCAGCCTCCATGAACAATAAACCTTTCCTTTGTTGGATTTATTTTTCACCCTCTGATTTTGGCTATTTCCTTTTTCTTTTGATCCACTACCGCCTTGGAAACGTTGAGTAAGCTGCTGACACATGGGCCCCGCATGTCATCCTCTATGTACAATCAACTTGCAAGATCTTGGAGCAAAAGAGCTTGTATTAGTGGGACCCATATGTCAACCTCTATGTACAATAAAAGTTTCCTTTCTTGGATTATTTGTAGCTCCTGATATTTGGTCACTTTCCTTTTTCTTTCGATCTCAAGCCGCCTCTGAAACGTTGAGTAAGGTGCTGGCTCATGGGACCCGCATGTCATCCTCTATGTACAATAAAGTTTCTTTTCTTGGATTTTTTTACCCCTGATTTTTGGTCACTTGCCTTGACGCTGCTGGCTCATGGGTCCCACATGTCAGCATCTATGAACAATAAACCTTTCCTTTGTTGGATTTATTTTTTACCCCTAATTTCTGGCTATTTGCCTTTTTCTTTTGATCCCCAGCGGCCTTTGAAAATGTTGAGGAACCTGCTGGCTCATGGGACCCGCATGTCATCCTCTATGTACTATAAAATTTCTTTTCTTGGATTTTTTCACCCTCTGATTTTTGGCTATTTCCTTTTTCTTTTGATCCCCTGCCGCCTTGGAAACGTTGAGTAAGCTGCTGACTCATGGGACCCGCATGTCATCCTCTATGTACAATAAACTTTCTTTTTTTGGAGTTTTTTACCCCCTAATTTCTGTCTACTTTCTTTTTCTTTTGATCTCAAACCGCATTTGAAACGCTGAAACCGCTGCTGCAAAATGGGACCCGCATGTCATCCTCTATGTACAATAAGTTTCATTTCTTGGATTATTTTTGGCTCCTGATATTTGGTCACTTGCCTTTTTCTTTCGATCTCATGCCGCCTTTGAAACATTGAGTAAGCTGCTGGCTCATGGGTCCCGCATGTCATCCTCTACGAACAATAAAAGTTTCATTTCTTGGAGTTATTTTTTACCCCTAATTTCTGGCTACTTCCTTTTTTCTTTTGATCCACTGCCGCCTTTGAAACGTTGAGGATTCTGTAGACTAACACAAGCTTTTTCTCTCCAAGATCTTGCAAGTTGATAGATTAAATCATGGAATTATTAGGATATGTTTTAAATTTCAAATCCACTTTATGAATTATTAAAAATACCGTTATCCATATGGATATGGAGCGATCAAGGATTTTCATATTGGGCATGAGCAGTTTCAAAAATTGGAACCCAATAATTCAAAATAAATAAAAACAACTTTTATGTAGAATCTCCGCGTTTTTTTTTTGCCATTCATAGGATCTGTGTTTCATTAGAAAAGGGCCGAAATTGCATGAGCAGAAAGGCCCATTTGTAGTTATTGGGCTTCGACAGCCGGAGCAAGTAGGCCGATAGCAATTACCATGTAGATGGTCGTTGGCAACCCAAAGTGAAATATTGGGCCCAACAGGGGAAGGCTGAACAGTACTATTTTCTAATTGGAAGGTGGTACATGGCGTAATCCTGCCAAAAAAAAGATGGACACGGGTTGCTGAAATTTGCCCATCTACGCCTAATATCGCCGCCGCGGCTCCGCTTCCGCCGCCGCCGCCATGCCTTGTCTCGCGTCGAGTTCGCGGTACTGCCGCGTCTCGGGCACGGGGTACCGCGGCGTCCGCGCCCGCCCCAAAGGTACGTATTACGCGGAGATACGTGACGGCGGCGAGCGCATCGGCCTCGGCAGCTACGAGACCACACACGAGGCAGCGCGCGCGTACGACGCCGTGGCGTGGCGGCTCGGGCGCCCGCGATCGTCGATGAATTTCCATGACGTGTGGACGCGCCAGCAGGCCGAGGATCTCGCGCCGCCGCCGTACATCGTTAGACAGGAGGAACAGCGCCGCCGCCGCGAGACGGAGCACCATTTGCGCATTGCCGAGCGGGACGAGCGCGCGGCGCGCGAGTGGGCGGCCCGCTTCGCCGAGGACGTAGCCGCCGAGAACGAGCACTTCCGCAGACGGAGGGCGGAGAAGGCTACGAGGCGGGCTGCGAAGAAGGATGACCGCGCACGACGGAGGGCGGAGAAGGCGACGAAGCGGGCCATCATCGAAGCGCAGCTCGCCGGGCCGACCACCATTGACGAGGACGACCCCCGTTGGATTGACCTCTTCTCGTCGGATCCGGTGTCGGGCACGACACCTGACTCGTCAGATGTCGAGTTTTAGTTTAGTTTTATCGCACTACTTTGTAAAAATATGAACTACGGAGTATCTATCAAGCTAATTTTCTCCTATTTTATGTCTATTTCTAGTCTTTATTTGATCTTCTGTTTTACTGCACTCTATTTTTCATTATATTCTGTTTTTGGCGCTGCATTATAGCGCCTCTGAAAATACGCTGTTTCAGCCCTGCATTTGGCCGCCACAGTTTGCAGCTTCCGGTGAAGCTATTGCCGGCTCCATGCGCAGCATCAGCCCACAGCGCCAAAATATAGAGCCACTGCTGGAGTTGCTGTAATATGTTTGTCAGCAGGAGCTTACCTAATTAGTGAAAAAGATGTTCAGCGTGGGATTCGAAAAAAGGATCTTCATGTTTTTTTCCTAGCGATCCTAGTTCGGACTTTTGATTGTGTTGGCTAGTGCATGAAGCTTGACACCTGTATTATGTGATCCTGATATGAGGATAAGAACACCTTCAGGTTGCATTGCTAATGGTGTCTACTGCAGCAGTGGCGTACCTTCAATGGAGACTGATGCAAGAGAGTTGGTACTGGTGAACCTGCACCTGACATCATCGTGCCACCTGAAGTAGGTTGTGTATTGGGATTAGACTGATAAGCATAGCACCTTGCAAAGAACAAGATGCTGCTAGTGTTGGTTAACGTGATTTTACGCCAAAAGTCATGTATGCTCAACAGGTGCCGTACCTAGTTTGGATATTGTGTTGTTACCCTTTTGTGGTTTGGTGTTTGTCCAACAGAGAAAGCTACTCTTTTCCCGTGTAAGTGTTATTATGTGAACAAAAGTTGTATGTACATATATATCGGTCAGAGAACCAAGATTGCATATTCTTGCCTGGTTATAACACATAAGTCATAATAACAATTAAAGAGAAAAGGAACATTTGCCTTTGCAATGTGATTGTGCCAAGTAGATTAGACAACCAACCACAAACATTACAGGTCAACAGCCAAACGCATGCGAAAGTCCTAAGGTAAGCTCCATAATACATGTTGAAACCAAAAGCCTAGAAACCATAAGAAAGGTAGCTCCACATCACAGTTCCACGACAAAGAAAGATACCGATCATAAAACATATATCAAGTCAGGACAGCTGCACCACTGGGTAAGCATCCATGGGGTCTGGCTCAAGAGCGAAGACTGTGTGAATGCTGCAAAATGTGGCTCTTGCCTCACCCCACCCATACATCTTATCATGGAACCTTACCAAATCAGCATGAATCATCTTGACATAAACATAGCTCCTCTCTCCATGCTGATGGGATTGAACAATGCGCCAGTTGCAGTGCTTGACTTGTCAAACAGTATGCAGGAGATAACGAAGCATGCTGGCTGGTCTTTTGTAGTGACAATGGCTTGGAGTAGCTGGTCCTGTGAACCACCCAACTGGATCTTTAGAGCTTGAAGGACAGTCCGTGCCATATAAGCTACCATTGCTGACTTCAGCTCGGGTTCTGTGTGAATGACAATGACATCTTGTCCTCGAGATGCAGATCCTTCTTGATCAGATTCAGCGGAATCATCACCACTACTTACAGTGCATCAGGTTCTACAGAAGGCACATCGGTACATGCTCCAGTTCATAGGAGTTGGGTGGGACAGCACCGCTTTGCTGAAATCTCTACAATACCAGCTCCAGGTAGACCACCAGTATCTACAGAGGGTAAACCACCAATATCCACTTCAGAGGATTCTCGTGGCACGACACCTTTCGCTAGAGGCTCTACCCTACCAGCTCCAGGTCCACCACCAGTCAGTACTGTGGGCATAGTCATGACGGGTTCTACCAATACAAAACCTCCTTCGGGTGGCGTGGCAACTTCGGGTGCAGGATCATCAGTAGCAACTCCAGCATCAGCACCAGTTACATCGGTCTTGACAATAGGTAAACCGTCTTGCTCTAGTTCAGAGAATTCCCGTGGCACGACACCGTTCACTAGAGGCTCTACACTAGCAGCTCCAGCTGCACCACCAGTTTCTACAGCAGGGGGTAAACCCAATCCACAACCTTCTTCATGTGGCACGATGATGCCACGTATAGGCCCATCGATGCAGTGTCCAGTGCATCAGTCTCCATAGACAGTAAACAAGGTGGCGTCGGAGGTTTAAAAGACTGGCATGCCATTTCACCTTTGTCATCAGACAATATAGAGTTTTCTTCAACTCTATGTTTCTGCAATAATAAGCACATGAACAGAAATTAGACCAGAGCATCTAGCCATCTAACGGGGGCAGCAGCAAAACAAGCGTCGGTCCATATGTTTACCTTGTCATCTGGGATATCAGAACACACAGATTTAGAAGTCATTTCACATAGCATCCGGTTTTTCGTTCCTTCCCCAACGTCCATCTGGAATAAGTAATACTATTGATCACATAAAACTAATTAATCAAATAAATGCATATGTTGAGAAGTTTGCACGGCAAATTGTGGATTCTGCTTTCATCACCTACGAATCATCGTTCTATATATTTACCTTGTCATCTAGGATATCAGAAGTCACAGAATGAGAAGTCATTTCACTAAATATCGGTTTTTTCGCTCTTTCCCCTCCATCCATCTGCAATAAGAAGTAATATTGATCACATAAAGCCAATTCAACGAATATATGCATATGTTGAGAAGTTTGCACAACAAATTGTGGATTCTACTTCCAATCACCAAGTAATCTCGTGAGAAATGCATGATCAAGATATGTTTCTCCCTCTTGATCGACATCTGCATCTCCATTAAGACTAATCATCGTGCGATGGTGCTCTTCAGAAGAGCGCATACAATTCCAATCACCAGACAAGCAAAAAATTGTTGATTCTAGTAATGATTAATCAGCAGTGGCCATGGAACGACCATAGATCGACCAAGCAAAAAAAAATCATCAGCCTACTGACCACCAAGCAAAGGAAACAAACTAGGCCCATACATGTCCTCACAAATCATCATCAAACGTCGATCAAACTAGCAAGTTTGAACATGGATTCCTAATTTATTTTCTGATAAAGTGAGTATATTAATATCGAAAGATATTGATTACACTGAGCCTCTGCAACAACGCAATACCTTACTGGTATTACGGATGCACATGGATTCCTAATACTCCCTCTGTTCGGTTTTAATTAGTCGACACGAGGGAGAGAAGAAAATGAACTGTCGATGCTTTCAACTAGAGTCAATTAAATACCAACGGAGGAAGTACGTAGTAGTATTGACAAATATCCGGATCTAGTATGAAAACTAATTGGCATGTAAATCCTAGTAGTCTACTAAACTAGGATCAATACCCTATATTAGGGTTGCAAGCGGCGTCCGCGAATCGTCCCGCAAAGCAGAAAATTAGAGCAAATAGTGGTTGAGATTAGAGCAGATTTAAAGCACTCGCACTGAAACTAGCTAGCCCGCTACCCACCCCGCTTGACACCCTGCCCTAGATGTGAATCTACACCAAATATTCAAACAAGGATGAGCAACCGCCAATAAAATTTTATCCGCATCATCATCTCTACGACTCTACCATACACAAGGGTATGGTGATTTCACATACAGCCATTGTTGCCGCGGGACGAGGATGAGTGATGCGTGATGGCGTGTACAGCACACGTCCGTTGGGAACCCCAAGAGGAAGGTATGATGCGCACAGTAGCAAGTTTTCCCTCAGAAAGAAACCAAGGTTTATCGAACCAGGAGGAGCCAAGAAGCACGTTGAAGGTTGTTGGTGGCGGGATGTAGTGCGGCGCAACACCAGGGATTCCGGTGCCAACGTGGAACCTGCACAACACAACCAAAGTACTTTGCCCCAACGAAACAGTGAGGTTGTCAATCTCACCGGCTTGCTGTAACAAAGGATTAGATGTATAGTGTGGATGATGATTGTTTGCGTAAAACAAGAAACAAGTATTGCAGTAGATTGTATTCAATGTAAAGAATAGGACCGGGGTCCACAGTTCACTAGAGGTGTCTCTCCCATAAGATAAATAGCATGTTGGGTAAACAAATTACAGTCGGGCAATTGACAAATAGAGAGGGCATGACAATGCACATACATGATATGATAAATATAGTGAGATTTAATTGGGCATTACGACAAAGTACATAGACCGCTATCCAGCATGCATCTATGCCTAAAAAGTCCACCTTCAGGTTATCATCCGAACCCCTTCCAGTGTTAAGTTGCAAACAACAGACAATTGCATTAAGTATGGTGTGTAATGTAATCAATAACTACATCCTCGGACATAGCATCAATGTTTTATCCCTAGTGGCAACAACACATCCACAACCTTAGAACTTTCTGTCACTGTCCCAGATTTAATGGAAGCATGAACCCACTATCGAGCATAAATACTCCCTCTTGGAGTTAAGAGCAAAAACTTGGCCAGAGCCTCTACTAATAACGGAGAGCATGCAAGATCATAAACAACACATAGGTAATAGATTGATAATCAACATAACATAGTATTCTCTATCCATCGGATCCCGACAAACACAACATATAGAATTACAGATAGATGATCTTGATCATGTTAGGCAGCTCACAAGATCCGACAATGAAGCACATGAGGAGAAGACAACCATCTAGCTACTGCTATGGACCCATAGTCCAGGGGTGAACTACTCACTCATCACTCCGGAGGCGATCATGGCGATGAAGAGTCCTCCGGGAGATGATTCCCCTCTTCGGCAGGGTGCCGGAGGCGATCTCCAGAATCCCCCGAGATGGGATTGGCGGTGGCGGCGTCTCAGTAAGGTTTTCCGTATCGTGGCCACACGAGGGCCCCACACACCAGGGCCGCGCGGCCAAGACCTGGGCCGCGTCGCCCTGTTGTGGCGGCGCCTCGTGGCCCCACTTCCTTTCCCCCTCGGTCTTCTGGAAGCTTCGTCTAAAAATAGGACCCTGGGCGTTGATTTCGTCCAATTCCGAGAATATTTCCTTTGTAGGATTTCTGAAACAAAAAACAGCAGAAAACAGCAACTGGCTCTTCGGCATCTCGTTAATAGGTTAGTGCCGGAAAATGCATAAATATGACATAAAGTATGCATAAAACATGTAGATATCATCAATAATGTGGCATGGAACATAAGAAATTATCGATACGTCGGAGACGTATCAGCATCACCAAGCTTAGTTCCTGCTCGTCCCGAGCAGGTAAACGATAACAAAGATAATTTCTGGAGTGACATGCCATCATAACCTTGATCATACTATTGTAAGCATATGTAATGAATGCAGTGATCAAAACAATGGTAATGACATGAGTAAACAAATGAATCATAAAGCAAAGACTTTTCATGAATAGTACTTCAAGACAAGCATCAATAAGTCTTGCATAAGAGTTAACTCGTAAAGCAATAAATCAAAGTAAAGGTATTGAAGCAACACAAAGGAAGATTAAGTTTCAGCGGTTGCTTTCAACTTATAACATGTATATCTCATGGATATGGTCAATGTAAAGTAATATAACAAGTGCAATATGCAAGTATGTAGGAATGAATGCACAGTTCACACAAGTGTTTGCTTCTTGAGGTGGAGAGAGATAGGTGAACTGACTCAACATAAAAGTAAAAGAAAGGCCCTTCGCAGAGGGAAGCATCGATTGCTATATTTGTGCTAGAGCTTTGGTTTTGAAAACATGAAACAATTTTGTCAACGGTAGTAATAAAGCATATGTATCATGTAAATTATATCTTACAAGTTGCAAGCCTCATGCATAGTGTACTAATAGTGCTCGCACCTTGTCCTAATTAGCTTGGGTTAACACTGATTATCATTGCATAACATATGTTTCAACCAAGTGTCACAATGAGGTACCTCTATGCCGCCTGTACAAGGGTCTAAGGAGAAAGTTCGCATTGGATTTCTCGCTTTTGATCATTCTTCAACTTAGAGACCCATACCGGGACAACATAGACAACAGATAATGGACTCCTCTTTTAATGCTTAAGCATTCAACAGTTAATATTCTCATAAGAGATTGAGGTTTTATGTCCAAACTGAAACTTCCACCATGATTCATGGCTTTAGTTAGCGGCCCAATGTTCTTCTCTAACAGTATGCATACTAGAACCATTTGATTGTGAAAACCGCCCTTACTTCAGACAAGACGAACATGCATAGCAACTCACATGATATTCAACAAAGAGTTGATGGCGTCCCCAGAAAGCATGGTTATCGCACAACAAGCAACTTAATAAGAGATAAAGTGCATAAGTACATATTCAATACCACAATAGTTTTTAAGGCTATTTTGTCCCATGAGCTATATATTGCAAAGGCGAATGATGGAAATTTAAAGGTAGCAATGAAGCAATTTACTTTGGAATGGCGGAGAAATACCATGTAGTAGGTAGGTATGGTGGACACAAATGGCATAGTGGTGGCTCAAGGATTTTGGATGCATGAGAAGTATTCCCTCTCAATACAAGGTTTAGGCTAGCAAGGTTTATTTGAAACAAACACAAGGATGAACCGGTGCAGAAAAACTCACATAAAAGACATATTGTAAACATTATAAGACTCTACACCGTCTTCCTTGTTGTTCAAAACTCAATACTAGAAATTATCTAGACTTTAGAGAGACCAAATATGCAAACCAAATTTTAGCAAGCTCTATGTATTTCTTCATTAATGGGTGCAAAGTATATGATGCAAGAGCTTAAACATGAGCACAACAATTACCAAGTATCAAATTATTCAAGACATTTTAGAATTACTACATGTAGCATTTCCCGATTCCAACCATATAACAATTTAACGAAGAAGATTCAACCTTCGCCATGAATACTATGAGTAAAGCCTAAGGACATATTTGTCCATATGCAACAGCGGAGCGTGTCTCTCTCCCACACAATGAATGCTAGGATCCATTTTATTCAAACAAAAATAAAAACAAAAACAAACCGACGCTCCAAGCAAAGCACATAAGATGTGACTGAATAAAAATATAGTTTCAGGGGAGGAACCTGATGATGTTGTCGATGAAGAAGGGGATGCCTTGGGCATCCCCAAGCTTAGACGCTTGAGTCTTCTTAAAATATGCAGGGGTGAACCACCGGGGCATCCCCAAGCTTAGAGCTTTCACTCCTCTTGATCATAGTATATCATACTCCTCTCTTGACCCTTGAGAACTTCCTTCACACCAAACTTCAAGCAAACTCATTAGAGGGTTAGTGCACAATCAAAAATTCACATGTTCAGAGGTGACACAATCATTCTTAACACTTCTGGACATTGCACAAAGCTACTGGACATTAATGGATCAAAGAAATTCATCCAACATAGCAAAAGAGGCAATGCGAAATAAAAGGCAGAATCTGTCAAAAACAGAACAGTCCGTAAAGACGAACCTGGAAGGGGCACTTAACTTGCTCAAACGGAAAAACTCAAAACTAATGAAAGTTGCGTACATATCTGAGGATCACGCACGTAAATTTGCAGATTTTTTTTGATTTTTTTACAGAGACTTCTGCGCGAATTCGTGACAGACAGCAATGCTGTTTCTGTGCAGCAATCCAAATCTAGCATCAACTTTACCATAGAGACTTTACTTGGCACAAAAACATGATAAGGAGAGGTTGCTACAGTAGTAAACAACTTCCAAGACTCAAATATAAAACAAAGTACTGTAGTAAAAACATGGGTTGTCTCCCATAAGCGCTTTTCTTTAACGCCTTTCAGCTAGGCGCAGAAAGTGTAAATCAAGTGTTATCAAGAGATGAAGCATCGACATCATAATTTGTTCTAATAATAGAATCATAAGGTAACTTCATTCTTTTTCTAGGGAAGTGTTCCATACCTTTCTTGAGAGGAAATTGATATTTAATATTACCTTCCTTCATATCAATGATAGCTCCAACAGTTCGAAGAAAAGGTCTTCCCAATATAATGGGACAAGATGCATTGCATTCAATATCCAAGACAACAAAATCAACGGGGACAAGGTTATTGTTAACCATAATACGAACATTATCAATTCTCCCCAAAGGTTTCTTTTTAGCATTATCAGCAAGATTAACATCCAAATAACAATTTTTCAATGGTGGCAAGTCAAGCATATCATAGATTTTCTTAGGCATAACAGAAATACTTGCACCAAGATCACATAAAGCACTACAATCAAAATCATTGACCTTCATCTTAATGATGGGCTCCCAACCATCTTCTAACTTTTTAGGAATAGAAGTTTCAAGTTTTAGTTTATCTTCTCTAGCTTTTATGAGAGCATTTGTAATATGTTTTGTAAAGGCCAAATTTATAGCACTAGCATTGGGACTTTTAGCAAGCTTTTGTAAAAACTTTATGACTTCAGAGATGTGGCAATCATCAAAGTCTAAACCATTATGAGCTACAGCAATGGGATCATCATCCCCAATGTTGGAAAAAATTTCAGCAGTTTTATCACAAAGGCGGTTTCAAAGTAGCTTTTAACAATTTCAGGCAGTTTTGCAGGCTTTGCATTAGAAGTGGAAACATTGCCAACAACAATTCTTTCACCATTATTAGTAGGAGGTGCAGCAACATGTGGAGCATTAACATTACTAGTGGTGGTAATAGTCCAAACTTTAGCTACATTATTCTCTTTAGCTAGTTTTTCATTTTCTTCTCTTTCCCACCTAGCATGCAATTCGGCCATTAATCTTATATTCTCATTAATTCTAACTTGGATGGCATTTGCTGTAGTAACAATTTTATTTTCAATATCCTTGTTAGGCAGAACTTTCAATTTTAAAAGATCAACATCAGAGGCAAGTCTATCAACCTTAGAAGCAAGAATATCAATTTTATCAAGCTTTTCCTCAACAGATTTGTTAAAAGCAGTTTGTGTACTAATAAATTCTTTAAGCATGGCTTCAAGACCAGGGGGTACACTCCTATTATTGTTGTAAGAATTCCCATAAGAATTACCATAACCATTACTATTATTATAAGGATATGGCCTATAGTTATTACTAGAATTGTTCCGATAAGCATTGTTGTTTAAATTATTATTTTTAATGAAGTTTACATCAACATTTTCTTCTTGAGCAACCAATGAAGCTAATGGAACATTATTAGGATCAACATTAGTCCTATCATTCACAAGCATAGACATAATCACATCAATCTTATCACTCAAGGAGGAGGTTTCTTCGACAGAATTTACCTTCTTACCTTGTGGAGCTCTTTCCGTGTGCCATTCAGAGTAATTAATCATCATATTATCAAGGAGCTTTGTTGCTTCACCAAGAGTGATGGACATAAAGGTACCTCCAGCAGCTGAATCCAATAGGTTCCGCAAAGAGAAATTCAGTACTGTGATGTCTACTTCCCCCTCCTTTTCCTGTAGACAGTGTTGGGCCTCCAAGAGCAGAGGTTTGTAGAACAGCAGCAAGTTTTCCCTTAAGTGGATCACCCAAGGTTTATCGAACTCAGGGAGGAAGAGGTCAAAGATATCCCTCTCATGCAACCCTGCAACCACAAAGCAAGAAGTCTCTTGTGTCCCCAACACACCTAATAGGTGCACTAGTTCGGCGAAGAGATAGTGAAATACAGGTGGTATGAATATATATGAGCAGTAGCAACGGTGCCAGAAAATAGCTTGCTGGCGTGTAGTTGATGGTGGTAGTATTGCAGCAGTAGTAACACAAGAAACAAGAAACAAGCAGTAGTAACGCAGCAGTATTTAGGAACAAGGCCTAGGGATTACACTTTCACTAGTGGACACTCTCAACATTGATCACATAACAGAATAGATAAATGCATACTCTACACTTTTGTTGGATGATGAACACATTGCGTAGGATTACACGAACCCTCAATGCCGGAGTTAACAAGCTCCACAATAATGCTCATGTTTAAGTAACCTTATAGTGTAAGATAGATCAATAGACTAAACCAAGAACTAACATAGCATGCACACTGTCACCTTCATGCATATGTAGGAGGAATAGATCACATCAATATTATCATAGCAATAGTTAACTTCGCAATCTACAAGAGATCATGATCATAGCATAAACCAAGTACTAACACGGTGCACACACTGTCACCTTTACACACGTGCAGGAGGAATAGAACTACTTTAATAACTTTGCTAGAGTAGCACATAGATAGTAGTGATACAAAACTCATATAAATCTCAATCATGTAAAACAGCTCATGAGATTATTGTATTGAGGTACATGGGAGAGAGATGATCCACATAGCTACAGCGGAGCCCTCAGCCTCGGGGGTGGATTACTCCCTCCTCATCATGGAGGCAGCGATGGCGGTGAAGATGGCGGTGAAGACGGCGGTGGAGATGGCTCCGGGGGCAATTCCCCGTCCGGCAGGGTGCCGGAACAGAGAGTTCTGTCCCCCGAATTGGAGTTTCGCGATGGCGGCGCCGCCCCAGGAGTCGTTCTGGAGTTTCGTCAAGTGGTCCTGCGTTTGTAGGTCGAAAGGGCTTTTATAGGCGAAGAGGCGGCGCAGGGGGGCACCTGGGGGCGCCACACCCTAGGCCGGCGCGGCCTAGGCCTGGCCCGCGCCGCCATGTCGTGTGGTGGCCCCCTGGCCCCTCTCCGACTCTTCTTCGGTGTTCTGGACGCTTCCGGGAAAAATAGGAGGTTTGGCGTTGATTTCGTCCAATTCCGAGAATATTGCCCGAACAGCCTTTCTGGAACCAAAAACAGCAGAAAACAGGAACTGGCACTGTGGCATCTTGTTAATAGGTTAGTTCCGGAAAATGCATGAAAATGATATAAAGTGTGAACAAAACATGTTGGTATTGTCATAAAACAAGCATGGAACATCGGAAATTATAGATACGTTGGAGACGTATCAGCATCCCCAAGCTTAGTTCCTACTCGTCCTCGAGTAGGTAAACGATAAAAGATAATTTCTGAGGTGACATGCTACCAACATAATCTTAATCATACCATTGTAAAGCATATGAGATGAATGCAGCGATTCGAAACAATGTAAATGCAATGAGTAAACAAGTGAATCATATAGCAAAGACTTTTCATGAATAGTACTTTCGAGACAAGCATCAATAAGTCTTGCATAAGAGTTACTCATAAAGCAATAAATTCATAGTAGAGACATTGAAGCAACACAATGGAAGATTAAGTTTCAGCGGTTGCTTTCAACTTGTAACATGTATATCTCATGGATAGTTGTCAATGCAAAGCAATATAACAAATGCAATAAGCAAGTATATAAGAATCAATGCACAGTTCACACAAATGTTTGCTTCTTGAGGTGGAGAAAGATAGGTGAACTGACTCAACAATAAAAGTAAAAGAATGGTCCTTCAAAGAGGAAAGCATCGATTGCTATATTTGTGCTAGAGCTTTTATTTTGAAAACATGAAACAATTTTGTCAACGGTAGTAATAAAGCATATGTATCATGTAAATTATATCTTACAAGTTGCAAGCCTCATGCATAGTATACTAATAGTGCCCGCACCTTGTCCTAATTAGCTTGGACTACCGGATCATCACAATGCACATGTTTTAACCAAGTGTCACAAAGGGGTACCTCTATGCCACTGTACAAAGGTCTAAGGAGAAAGCTCGCATTGGATTTCTCGCTATTGATTATTCTGAACTTAGACATCCATACCGGGACAACATAGACAACAGATAATGGACTCCTCTTTTATGCATAAGCATGTAACAACAATTAATAATTTTCTCATATGAGATTGAGGATATATGTCCAAAACTGAAACTTCCACCATGGATCATGGCTTTAGTTAGCGGCCCAATGTTCTTCTCTAACAATATGCATGCTTAACCATAGGGTGGTAGATCTCTCTTACTTCAGACAAGACGGACATGCATAGCAACTTACATGAAATTCAACAATGAATAGTTGATGGCGTCCCCAGTGAACATGGTTATCGCACAACAAGCAACTTAATAAGAGATAAAGTGCATAATTACATATTCAATACCACAATAGTTTTTAAGCTATTTGTCCCATGAGCTATATATTGCAAAGGTGAATGATGGAATTTTAAAGGTAGCACTCAAGCAATTTACTTTGGAATGGCGGAAAATACCATGTAGTAGGTAGGTATGGTGGACACAAATGGCATAGTGTTGTTTGGCTCAAGGATTTGGATGCATGAGAAGTATTCCCTCTCGATACAAGGTTTAGGCTAGCAAGGTTGTTTGAAGCAAACACAAGCACGAACTAGTACAGCAAAACTCACATAAAAGACATATTACAAGCATTATAAAACTATACATCGTCTTCCTTGTTGTTCAAACATCTTACTAGAAAATATCTAGACTCTAGAGAAACCACTCATGCAAACCCAAATTTTAACAAGCTCTATGTATTTCCTCACTAATGGGTGCAAGGTATATGATGCAAGAGCTTAAACAAGAGCACAACAATTGCCAAGTATCACATTATTCAAGACATTTATAGCAATTACTACATGTATCATTTTCCAATTCCAACCATATAACAATTTAACGAAGGAGAAACTTCGCCATGAATACTATGAGTAGAAACCAAGGACATACTTGTCCATATGCTACAGCGGAGCGTGTCTCTCTCCCATAAAGTGAATGCTAGGATCCATTTTATTCAAACAAAACAAAAACAAAAACAAACCGACGCTCCAAGAAAAAGCACATAAGATGTGATGGAATAAAAATATAGTTTCAGGGGAGGAACCTGATAATGTTGTCGATGAAGAAGGGGATGCCTTGGGCATCCCCAAGCTTAGACGCTTGAGTCTTCTTGAAATATGCAGGGATGAACCACCGGGGCATCCCCAAGCTTAGAGCTTTCACTCTTCTTGATCATAGTATATCATCCTCCTTTCTTGACCCTTGAAAACTTCCTCCACACCAAACTCGAAACAACTCATTAGAGGGTTAGTGCACAATAAAAATTAACATATTCAGAGGTGACACAATCATTCTTAACACTTCTGGACATTGCATAATGCTACTGGACATTAGTGGATCAAAGAAATTCATCCAACATAGCAAAAGAGGCAATGCGAAATAAAAGGCAGAATCTGTCAAAACAGAACAGTTCGTATTGACGAATTTTAAAATGGCACCAGACTTGCTCAAATGAAAATGCCCAAATTGAATGAAAGTTGCGTACATATCTGAGGATCATGCACGTAAATTGGCTTAATTTTCTGAGCTACCTACAGGGAGGTGGACCCAGATTCGTGACAGCAAAGAAATCTGGAACTGTGCAGTAATCCAAATCTAGTACTTACTTTTCTATCAACGGCTTTACTTGGCACAACAAAACACAAAACTAAGATAAGGAGAGGTTGCTACAGTAGTAAACAACTTCCAAGACACAAAATAAAAACAAAGTACTGTAGCAAAATAACACATGGGTTATCTCCCAAGAAGTTCTTTCTTTATAGCCATTAAGATGGGCTCAGTAGTTTTAATAATCCATTCGCGGGAAATAGTATTTGAAGCAAAAGAGAGCTTCAAGAGGCAAATTCAAAACAAATTTAAGTCTAACATGCTTCCTATGAAGAGGAATCTTGTACACAAATGAATTCATGAAGAACAAAGTGACAAGCATAAGAGGATAAAACACGAGTAACTTCAAGATTCTCAACATAAAGAGGGGAAACTTAATATTATTAAGATGCATATAACCATATTTCCCTCTCTCATAATAACTTTCAGTAGCATCATTGATGAAATCCACAATATACCCATCACTTAAAACATTCTTATCATGGTTCATATGCATAGAAGTATCATTAATTTTGGCATAAGAAGAGTTATTCTCATTATTAGTAATTGGAGCAAGATTATTATCAAGAATTTGAACATGGTAAACAAGTTGCATATTAAAAGAATTGTTTTTGGTAATCCAATCATGACTATGACAAGTTTCATAAGGATAATTATAACCTATATCATAGCATTCTTTATAATAATCATCAAAGATCGGAGGCACATTGTCATCATTTTCAGAATTAATTTCCCAGAGATTTGCAATATCAAAAGTAATGTGCTCATTCAAATCATGATTTCTAATGTATATAAAGGGCATAGGAAGATCATCATATTCAGATTCATTATCACAATAATCATTAGGAGCAACATACTTACGGTTACCTAGCGTTATCTCATTCACGCGGGGATACACCGTTACCTCTTTCTTTTTATTCTCCTTCTTCTTCTTCTTCTTCGTTCCCTTCTTCTTCTTCTTCTCTTCCTTCTCCTCATTTCCTTCTTTAGGAGGAAGAGGCTTGAAGGGTAGCTTGTCCGCATAACCTGATTTACTTTCAGAAACAATAGAAGAAACTTGGGAGGATCCCTCCTTTTCATTAATTATTTGAAAACACACAGCGGTCCTATCATATTTTGGCAAGGTGTCATCTTCTAAGATATTTTGTATGTAAGTATTTGTATGGCTATTATCAATGCAATAAGAAAAACACCCATGCAGGACATCATCAATATCAAGATCACTCATATGTAACAAAGAGATTTTTCTCGATAGTTCTTCACACCCCAAAAATAAAGTAAGTTCATCATGCTGATTAGGAGAAATTTCATCATCACAATACAAATTTGCAGCACTCATTGGGTTCAAATTATCATTGGAGGAGCATTGAAAATTAAAATGACCCACTTCATGGCAAACTTCACAAATAAAAGGATAGAGGGCGCAAACTTTTTTACCAAGATCATCTAGAGCCCTAAACCACTTTCTAGTTTTTTCATTAGCATGATGGATACAATATTCATCTTTGATTTGATTAATTCCACAAGGTCTATGTATTCCACAAAAATTAACATGCTTATAGGAAATGGCATTCTTAGGAGTTTGAGCATGCTTATTGCAATAATTAACAACAATTTCATTCTTCATGCAAGCCTCTTTAAAAGGTTCATGATACTTATCAAAATTATTTTTAGGCAATTCAAAATGAGAAGCAAAGGCTTTATAAAGATTTGCAGCAACTTGAGAGTCAAGACCATAAGTAGCACTCATATTTCGAAATTTATCGGTATCCATAAAAGCTTCAATGCATTCATAATCATAATTTATACCTGACTCTTTACCTTTGTCGTTCTCCCATCCTTCAGCGTTGTCCTCAATCCGATCAAGAAGATCCCACCTAGCTTCAACCTCCTTGCTTGTGAAAGATCCCTCCGAACACGCGTCCAGATAGTCCTTGTGTTGTCCTGAAAGCCTCTGATGACCCACAAGTATAGGGGATCGCGATAGTCTTCGAGGGTAGTATAACCCAAATTTATTGATTCGACACAAGGGGAGGTAAAGAATACTTATAAGCCTTAACAACTGAGTTGTCAATTCAGCTGCACCTGGAAAAGCACTAGTAACAGGGGTGATGTGAAAGTAGCAGTAATATGAGAGCAGTAGTAATAGTAACACAGCAGCAGTAATAGTAACACAGAGGTAATATGATGACATGTAGAACAAGTATTTGATGATGAAATATGGACCGGGGTTCCCAGCGATCTACACTAGTGGTAACTCTCCAATAAGTGACAAGTGTTGGGTGAACAAATTACAGTTGGGCAATTGATAGGAATCAAAGCATTAAGATAGAACATCAGGCTTATTAATTATGTAGGCATGTTTTCCGTATATAGTCGTACGTGCTCGCAATGAGAAACTTGCACAACATCTTTTGTCCTACCAGCCGGTGGCAGCCGGGCCTCAAGGGAAACTACTGGATATTAAGGTACTCCTTTTAATAGAGCACCGGAGCAAAGCATTAACACACCGTGAAAACATGTGATCCTCACATCACTACCATCCCCTCCGGTTGTCCCGATTTCTGTCACTTCGGGGCCATTGGTTCCGGACAGTGACATGTGCATACAACTTGTAGATACAATCTAAGCAATAAGTATAGAGCTCAAATCTAAGATCATGCCACTCGGGCCCTAGTGACAAGCATTAAGCATAACAAGATTGCAGCAACAATAACTTCACAAACTTTATAGATAGACTAATCATAATGTATCATCCATCGGATCCCAACAAACACAACACCGATTACATCAGATGAATCTCAATCATGTAAGGCAGCTCATGAGACCATTGTATTGAAGTACATGGGGAGAGTATACCGACATAGCTACTGCTAGAACCCGTAGTCCATGGGGGAACTACTCACGGAGCATGATGGAGGCGATGGCGTTGATGGAGATGGCTTCCGGGGGCACTTCCCCGTCCCGGCAGGGTGCCGGGACAGAGTTCTGTCCCCCGAATTGGAGTTTCGCGATGGCGGCGGCGCCCCTGGAGTCTTTCTGGAGTTTCGTCAATTGGTCCGGTGTTTTTAGGTCGAAAGGGATTTTATAGGCGAAGAGGCGGCGCAGGGGGGCACCTGGGGGCGCCACACCATAGGGTGGCGCGGGCCCAGGCCAGGCCGCGCCGCCTTATGGTCTGGTGGCCCTCTGGCCCCTCTCCGACTCCTCTTCGGTGTTCTGGATGCTTCCGGGAAAAATAGGAGGTTTGGCGTTGATTTCGTCCAATTCCGAGAATATTGCCCGAACAGCCTTTCTGGAACCAAAAACAGCAGAAAAACAGGAGGCACTGTGGCATCTCGTTAATAGGTTAGTTCCGGAAAATGCATGAAATCATCATAAAGTGCAAGCAAAACATGTAAGTATTGTCATAAAACAAGCATGGAACGACAGAAATTATGGATACGTCGGGGACGTATCAGCATCCCCAAGCTTAGTTCCTGCTCGTCCCGAGCAGGTAAACGATAAAAAGAATAATTTCTGTAGTGACATGCTACTTACATAACCTTGATCATACTATTACAAAGCATATGAAATGAATGAAGTGACTCAAGGCAATGATCTATAGTTGCTAACAAGTAGATAACATATAGCAAAACTTTTCATGAATAGTACTTTCAAGACAAGCATCAAAAGATTGCACAAGAGTTAACTCATAAAGCAATAAGTTCAAAGTAAAGGCATCGAAGCAACACAAAGGAAGATATAAGTTTCAGCGGTTGCTTTCAACTTTCATCATGCATATCTCATGGATATTGTCAACATAGAGTAATATGATGAATGCAAATATGCAAGTATGTAAGAATCAATGCACAGTTAACACAAGTGTTTGCTTCTTGGGGTGGAGAGAAATAGGTGAACTGACTCAACATTAAAAGTAAAAGAATGGTCCTTCAAAGAGGAAAGCATCGATTGCTATATTTGTGCTAGAGCTTTGGTTTTGAAAACATATAGAGAGCATAAAAAGTAAAATTTTGAGAGGTGTTTGTTGTTGTCAACGAATGGTAATGGGTACACTAACTACCTCGCCAACCGGACTTTCAAGAGCGGCTCCCATTTTATTTTTTTTATTTTTGGGTGGCACTCCTTCCAACCTTTCTTTCACAAACCATGGCTAACCGAATCCTCGGGTGCCTGCCAACAATCTCATACCATGAAGGAGTGCCTTTTTATTTTAGTTTTATTATGATGATGACACTCCCCCCAACCTTTGCTTACACAAGCCATGGCTAACCGAATCCTTCGGGTGCCGTCCAACAATCACAAACCATGGAGGAGTGTCTATTTAAGTTAATTAATTCGGGACTGGGAATCCCATTGCCAGCTCTTTTTGCAAAATTATTGGATAAGCGGATGTGCCACTAGTCCATATGAGAGTCCGTCAAAAGTAAATGACAAGGTTGAAAGCTAAACACCACATACTTCCTCATGAGCTATAAAACATTGACACAAATCAGAGGTGATAAATTTTGAATTGTTTAAAGGTAGCACTCAAGCAATTTACTTTGGAATGGCAGGAAATACCACATAGTAGGTAGGTATGGTGGACACAATTGGCATAGTGGTTGGCTCAAGGATTTTGGATGCATGAGAAGTATTCCCTCTCGATACAAGGCTTAGGCTAGCAAGGTTGTTTGAAGCAAACACAAGTATGAACCGGTACAGCAAAACTTACATAAGAACATATCGCAAGCATTATAATACTCTACACTGTCTTCCTTGTTGCTCAAACACTTTTACTAGAAAATATCTAGACCTTAAGAGAGATCAATTACGCAAACCAATTTTAACAAGCTTTACGGTAGTTCTCCACTAATAGGTTTAAACTACATGCAAAAACTTATGATCTACTTGAGAGCTCAAAACAATTGCCAAGTATCAAATTATCCAAGACATATGAGGCATTTCCTTTTCCCAACCAAATAAAGATAAATATTGTAGCTTCCAACTTTTATTCATTGAACATTAAAAGTAAAACGAAGAACAAGTGTTCATATGAAAAAGCGGAGCGTGTATCTCTCCCAATCAAGGATTGCTAGGATCCATCTTATTCAAACAAAAACAAAATGAAAATAAACACACAGACGCTCCAAGTAAAGCACATATGATGTGACTGAATAAAAATATAGTTTCAGGGGAGGAACCTGATAAGTTGATGAAGAAGGGGATGCCTTGGGCATCCCCAAGCTTAGACGCTTGAGTCTTCTTGAAATATGCAGGGATGAATCACGGGGGCATCCCCAAGCTTAGACTTTTCACTCTTCTTGATCATATATCATCCTCCTCTCTTGACCCTTGAAAACTTCCTTCACACCAAACTTCTCATAAACTTCATTAGAGGGGTTAGTACTCCAAAAATTTGAATCCACCTTGGTCCTGTAGTGGCACATTGCAAGAACTCAATACAACATTAGCTACAGCTCTCTACGTCTAGAAAACCTCGCTTAAAGTCCACAAGAGACAATGCAAAAAACAGAGACAGAATCTGCCAAAACAGAACAGCCAGTAAAGACGAATTTTAATAAAATACTTCCGTTGCTCAAATCAGAAAACTCAAAACTAATGAAAGTTGCGTACATATCTGAGGAACACGCACGTAAATTGGCATATTTTTATGATTTTTATACAGGGAAAACAGCCCAGATTCGTGACAGATAGAAATCTGTTTCTGCGCAGAAATCCAAATCTAGTATCAACCTTCGATTAGAGGCTTCACTTGGCACAACAAAACACAAAAATAAGATAAGGAGAGGTTGCTACAGTAGTAAACAACTTCCAAGACACAAATATAAAACAAAGTACTGTAGCAAAATAACACATGGGTTATCTCCCAAGAAGTTCTTTCTTTATAGCCATTAAGATGGGCTCAGCAGTTTTAATGATGCACTCGCAAGAAATAGTATTTGAAGCAAAAGAGAGCATCAATAGGCAAATCCAAAACACATTTAAGCCTAACATGCTTCCTATGCATAGGAATCTTGTAAATAAACAAGTTCATGAAAAGCAAAGTAACAAGCATAGGAAGATAGAACAAGTGTAATTTCAACAATTTCAGCATATAGAGAGGTGTATTAGTACCATGAAAATTTCTACAACCATATTTTCCTCTCTCATAATAATTTTCAGTAGCTTCATGAACAAACTCAACAATATAACTATCACATGCAGCATACTTTCCATGATTTCCAAACACATAATTTTTATCAAGTTCAAGAATAGTGGAATTAAAACTTTCAAACTTACTTTTATTAATAATATAACAAGGTAGTTGATCAATCTCAAGAGATATGGGACTCATAGAATAAGTCAAGAACTCTCCAATCCCATTTTCATTAGTAGCACAATTAATATTATCAAGTAACATAGGACCATCATCTAGAGATTTATCATAAACATTTGCCAAGCAAAATTCTTTAGTACCATGCATTTCGACATCAGGCACAAACAAAGCATTATCATAAGATTTATCAAAGTAGCATGGATTATCATAAATAACAGTAGCATAATTATTCTCACAAGTATTACTCATAGGTACTATTTCAAGAGAATCCACAGGAACATAACATTCAACCTCTTCCGGTAAGCATGGAGGACAATCAAATAGTGTAAGGGATAAAGAGTTACTCTCATTAGAAGGTTGGCATGGGTAGCTAATCCATTCTTCCTCCTTTTGTTCGTCGCTCTCCTCTTCTTTTTCATCCAATGAGCTTTCAGGTTCATCAATTTCCTCCTCTTTTTCATCCAATGAGCTTTCAGGTTCATCAATTTCTTCTTCCACCGGTTCCTGCAAATTGTGAGTGCATTCTTGTGCATTAATGTGTCTCTCTTTATAATCAATGATATAAGGATTATTATCGAAGCATTCTATGCAACAATTAAGGATAGAAGAGACATAATCTTTAAGGTCCTTACAAACAACACAAGTTTCATAATTCTCAACCATGAAGGATTCGATCTCAGAGGCTCCCATAAACACGACAAATTGTTCTACCTCTTCGAACCCATAATGAATATAGCAATTCCGATTATAGTTCTTAATTAAAAATTCCTCACTAAAGCCACATTGAAATTTAAGATGTTTAGTATCCTGTTGAGAGCAACAGTTTATATCATGGCGTTTAAGCAAGATTTTAGCAATTGTATTCACTTTTTCTATCATAGCACTCATTACTTCACCAGCTCTTGATTTCCTATAATTATTATAACATTCTATGAGCTCCAAGTAGGTTGTTGGTTCTCCCATAACAGCAGTTTTTAATTTTTCGGTTTTTCAAATTTTTATGGATTTTTGGGTATATGAGACAAATAAAACAAGACAAAAATAAACTAAGCAAAAGTAAACTACGCAAAATAATGCTAGACAGAAATAAACTAAGCACAAATAAACTAGACAAAAGTAAACTAAGCAAAACAAAATAAAATAAAATAGAGAGAGAGGTAGAGTGTACTCCCCAGGTGAACTTATGAGTAGAGCTATGCCTCCCCGGCAACGGCACCAGAAAACAGTCTTGATGACCCACAAGTATAGGGGATCGCGATAGTCTTCGAGGGTAGTATAACCCAAATTTATTGATTCGACACAAGGGGAGGTAAAGAATACTTATAAGCCTTAACAACTGAGTTGTCAATTCAGCTGCACCTGGAAAAGCACTAGTAACAGGGGTGATGTGAAAGTAGCAGTAATATGAGAGCAGTAGTAATAGTAACACAGCAGCAGTAATAGTAACACAGAGGTAATATGATGACATGTAGAACAAGTATTTGATGATGAAATATGGACCGGGGTTCCCAGCGATCTACACTAGTGGTAACTCTCCAATAAGTGACAAGTGTTGGGTGAACAAATTACAGTTGGGCAATTGATAGGAATCAAAGCATTAAGATAGAACATCAGGCTTATTAATTATGTAGGCATGTTTTCCGTATATAGTCGTACGTGCTCGCAATGAGAAACTTGCACAACATCTTTTGTCCTACCAGCCGGTGGCAGCCGGGCCTCAAGGGAAACTACTGGATATTAAGGTACTCCTTTTAATAGAGCACCGGAGCAAAGCATTAACACACCGTGAAAACATGTGATCCTCACATCACTACCATCCCCTCCGGTTGTCCCGATTTCTGTCACTTCGGGGCCATTGGTTCCGGACAGTGACATGTGCATACAACTTGTAGATACAATCTAAGCAATAAGTATAGAGCTCAAATCTAAGATCATGCCACTCGGGCCCTAGTGACAAGCATTAAGCATAACAAGATTGCAGCAACAATAACTTCACAAACTTTATAGATAGACTAATCATAATGTATCATCCATCGGATCCCAACAAACACAACACCGATTACATCAGATGAATCTCAATCATGTAAGGCAGCTCATGAGACCATTGTATTGAAGTACATGGGGGAGAGTATACCGACATAGCTACTGCTAGAACCCGTAGTCCATGGGGGAACTACTCACGGAGCATGATGGAGGCGATGGCGTTGATGGAGATGGCTTCCGGGGGCACTTCCCCGTCCCGGCAGGGTGCCGGGACAGAGTTCTGTCCCCCGAATTGGAGTTTCGCGATGGCGGCGGTGCCCCTGGAGTCTTTCTGGAGTTTCGTCAATTGGTCCGGTGTTTTTAGGTCGAAAGGGATTTTATAGGCGAAGAGGCGGCGCAGGGGGGCACCTGGGGGCGCCACACCATAGGGTGGCGCGGGCCCAGGCCAGGCCGCGCCGCCTTATGGTCTGGTGGCCCTCTGGCCCCTCTCCGACTCCTCTTCGGTGTTCTGGATGCTTCCGGGAAAAATAGGAGGTTTGGCGTTGATTTCGTCCAATTCCGAGAATATTGCCCGAACAGCCTTTCTGGAACCAAAAACAGCAGAAAACAGGAACTGGCACTGTGGCATCTCGTTAATAGGTTAGTTCCGGAAAATGCATGAAATCATCATAAAGTGCAAGCAAAACATGTAAGTATTGTCATAAAACAAGCATGGAACGACAGAAATTATGGATACGTCGGGGACGTATCAGCCTCGCATAAAAATTGTTAACAATAACATTACGGGGGAGCTCATGAATGGGACATTTGAGCATTAGTGACTTCAGTCTCCCCCACGCTTGAGAAATACTCTCTCCATCACGAGGATAAAAGTTATAAATATAATTCCTATCAATATGCACTTCATGAGGAGGATAAAATTTAGAATAAAAGAGAGATGCAATTTCCTCCCAACCAAGAGAATGTCTATTCTCCAACAATTTATACCAATGCGCCGCTTTACCAGACAGCGAAACAGAGAATATCTTCTTCCTCACTTCATCCATAGAGATACCTGCACACTTGAATAACCCGCATAATTCGTGCAAAAACAGTAAATGATCTCTAGGATGGACAGTTCCATCCCCTTTATAGTGGTTGTCCATAACACATTCGATAATTTTCATAGGTATTTTATACGGAATACTTTCAGCAGGTGGATTTAAAATATCAGAAACATCATTAGAGTTATCGCATATGGGAGATAAAGCATTATCAGAGCAAAATATTTCTTCCAAAGCTGAGGAGCAAAAAAGATTATTCTTATATAAACTAGCTTCCCCAAGCTTAGACTTATCCATAGTATTAGCAGTAATTGCATTCATACTAATAACATCGCTACTAGCATGCAAATAAGGTTCCATAGGTTTTTTAATTTTCGCATTAAACCATTCATGTCTTGACTCAGGAAATAGTACAAAGAGCTCACAGATGTTTTCCATTATGCCTAACTACTGTAAACAAGAAACAAAAAGTTGCAATTGCAGGATCTAAAGGAAATAGCTTCGAGCACAAACACAATGGCGCCAGAAAAGTACTTTACCTGGAACCGAAGTATGAGTGCCTTTTACCTTTCCTCCCCGGCAACGGCGCCAGAAAAGTGCTTGATGTCTACTTCCCCCTCCTTTTCCTGTAGACAGTGTTGGGCCTCCAAGAGCAGAGGTTTGTAGAACAGCAGCAAGTTTTCCCTTAAGTGGATCACCCAAGGTTTATTGAACTCAGGGAGGAAGAGGTCAAAGATATCCCTCTCATGCAACCCTGCAACCACAAAGCAAGAAGTCTCTTGTGTCCCCAACACACCTAATAGGTGCACTAGTTCGGCGAAGAGATAGTGAAATACAGGTGGTATGAATATATATGAGCAGTAGCAACGGTGCCAGAAAATAGCTTGCTGGCGTGTAGTTGATGGTGGTAGTATTTCAGCAGTAGTAACACAGTAAAACAGTAAACAAGCAGTAGTAACGCAGCAGTATTTAGGAACAAGGCCTAGGGATTACACTTTCACTAGTGGACACTCTCAACATTGATCACATAACAGAATAGATAAATGCATACTCTACACTTTTGTTGGATGATGAACACATTGCGTAGGATTACACGAACCCTCAATGCCGGAGTTAACAAGCTCCACAATAATGCTCATGTTTAAGTAACCTTATAGTGTAAGATAGATCAATAGACTAAACCAAGAACTAACATAGCATGCACACTGTCACCTTCATGCATATGTAGGAGGAATAGATCACATCAATATTATCATAGCAATAGTTAACTTCGCAATCTACAAGAGATCATGATCATAGCATAAACCAAGTACTAACACGGTGCACACACTGTCACCTTTACACACGTGCAGGAGGAATAGAACTACTTTAATAACTTTGCTAGAGTAGCACATAGATAGTAGTGATACAAAACTCATATAAATCTCAATCATGTAAAGCAGCTCATGAGATTATTGTATTGAGGTACATGGGAGAGAGATGAACCACATAGCTACAGCGGAGCCCTCAGCCTCGGGGGTGGATTACTCCCTCCTCATCATGGAGGCAGCGATGGCGGTGAAGATGGCGGTGAAGACGGCGGTGGAGATGGCTCCGGGGCAATTCCCCGTCCGTGGCAGGTGCCGGAACAGAGAGTTCTGTCCCCCGAATTGGAGTTTCGCGATGGCGGCGGCGCCCCTGGAGTCTTTCTGGAGTTTCGTCAATTGGTACTGCGTTTTTAGGTCGAAAGGGCTTTTATAGGCGAAGAGGCGGCGCAGGGGGGCACCTGGGGGCGCCACACCCTAGGCCGGCGCGGCCTAGGCCTGGCCCGCGCCGCCATGTGGTGTGGTGGCCCCCTGGCCCCTCTCCGACTCTTCTTCGGTGTTACGGACGCTTAGGGAAAAATAGGAGGTTTGGCGTTGATTTCGTCCAATTCCGAGAATATTGCCCGAACAGCCTTTCTGGAACCAAAAACAGCAGAAACAGAAGCGGCACTGTGGCATCTTGTTAATAGGTTAGTTCCGGAAAATGCATGAAAATGATATAAAGTGTGAACAAAACATGTTGGTATTGTCATAAAACAAGCATGGAACATCGGAAATTATAGATACGTTGGAGACGTATCATCCTGCATAAAAGGTTTGGATGATCATCCAAGTAGTCAGTCCATGGGTTGGGCAATTTTTAACCAAAGATTTCATTCTTTCCCATGCTTGTGCAACATGCTCATTATCCAATTGTTTAAAATTCATTATGCTACTCCTCAAAGATATAATTTTAGCGGGAGGATAATATCTACCAATAAAAGCATCCTTACATTTAGTCCACGAATCAATACTATTCTTAGGCAGAGATAGCAACCAATCTTTAGCTCTTCCTCTTAATGAGAAAGGAAACAATTTTAATTTTATAATATCACCATCTACATCCTTATACTTTTGCATTTCACAAAGTTCGACAAAATTATTAAGATGAGCAGCAGCATCATCAGAACTAACACCAGAAAATTGCTCTCTCATAACAAGATTCAGTAAAGCGGGTTTAATTTCAAAGAATTCTGCTGTAGTAGCAGGTGGAGCAATAGGTGTGCATAGGAAATCATTATTATTTGTGGTTGTGAAGTCACACAACTTAGTATTTTCAGGGGTATTCATTTTAGCAATAGTAAATAAAGCAAACTAGATAAAGTAAATGCAAGTAACTAATTTTTTTGTGTTTTTGATAAAGAGAACAAGACAGTAAATAAAGTAAAGCTAGCAAGTAATTTTTTGTGTGTTTTGTTTAAGTGCAGCAAACAAAGTAGTAAATAAAATAAAGGAAGACAAAAACAAAGTAAAGAGATTGGATTGTGGAGACTCCCCTTGCAGCGTGTCCTGATCTCCCCGGCAACGGCGCCAGAAAAAATGCTTGATGGCGTGTACAGCACACGTCCGTTGGGAACCCCAAGAGGAAGGTATGATGCGCACAGTAGCAAGTTTTCCCTCAGAAAGAAACCAAGGTTTATCGAACCAGGAGGAGCCAAGAAGCACGTTGAAGGTTGTTGGTGGCGGGATGTAGTGCGGCGCAACACCAGGGATTCCGGTGCCAACGTGGAACCTGCACAACACAACCAAAGTACTTTGCCCCAACGAAACAGTGAGGTTGTCAATCTCACCGGCTTGCTGTAACAAAGGATTAGATGTATAGTGTGGATGATGATTGTTTGCAGAAAACAGTAAAACAAGTATTGCAGTAGATTGTATTCAATGTAAAGAATAGGACCGGGGTCCACAGTTCACTAGAGGTGTCTCTCCCATAAGATAAATAGCATGTTGGGTGAACAAATTACAGTCGGGCAATTGACAAATAGAGAGGGCATGACAATGCACATACATGATATGATAAATATAGTAAGATTTAATTGGGCATTACGACAAAGTACATAGACCGCTATCCAGCATGCATCTATGCCTAAAAAGTCCACCTTCAGGTTATCATCCGAACTCCTTCCAGTATTAAGTTGCAAACAACAGACAATTGCATTAAGTATGGTGCGTAATGTAATCAATAACTACATCCTCGGACATAGCATCAATGTTTTATCCCTAGTGGCAACAGCACATCCACAACCTTAGAACTTTCTGTCACACGTCCTGCATTTAATGGAAGCATGAACCCACTATCGAGCATAAATACTCCCTCTTGGAGTTAAGAGCAAAAACTTGGCCAGAGCCTCTACTAATAACGGAGAGCATGCAAGATCATAAACAACATATAGGTAATAGATTGATAATCAACATAACATAGTATTCTCTATCCATCGGATCCTGACAAACACAACATATAGAATTACAGATATATGATCTTGATCATGTTAGGCAGCTCACAAGATCCGACAATGAAGCACATGAGGAGAAGACAACCATCTAGGTACTGCTATGGACCCATAGTCCAGGGGTGAACTACTCACTCATCACTCCGGAGGCGATCATGGCGATGAAGAGTCCTCCGGGAGATGATTCCCCTCTCCGGCAGGGTGCCGGAGGCGATCTCCAGAATCCCCCAAGATGGGATTGGCGGCGGCGGCGTCTCAGTAAGGTTTTCCGTATCGTGGCTCTCGGTACTGGGGGTTTCGCGAAGGAGGCTTTAAGTAGGTGGAAGGGCAACGCGGGGGGCCACACGAGGGCCCCACACACCAGGGCCGCGCGGCCAAGACCTGGGCCGCGCCGCCCTGTTGTGGCGGCGCCTCGTGGCCCCACTTCCTTTCCCCCTCGGTCTTCTGGAAGCTTCGTCTAAAAATAGGACCCTGGGCGTTGATTTCGTCCAATTCCGAGAATATTTCCTTTGTAGGATTTCTGAAAGCAAAAACAGCAGAAAACAGCAACTGGCTCTTCGGCATCTCGTTAATAGGTTAGTGCCGGAAAATGCATAAATACGACATAAGTATGCATAAAACATGTAGATATCATCAATAATGTGGCATGGAACATAAGAAATTATCGATACGTCGGAGACGTATCAATGCGCCGTGGAGAAGGTGCCTCACGCCTCTGTCGCCACCGCCGTCGAAGAGGAAGTCGAAGCCGCGCGATTGTGGTCCGTCGCCGATATGGAGGTGGAGCTACTAGGGAAGAGGTGGAGGTGGAGGTGGAGAGGGAGTGATGGTTTGTACTAGTGGCGGCCAGTGAGGTAGTTATAAATACAGCCTCTCTCTCTCTCTCTCTTTTTTGGCAAGGAATGCAGCTTCTCTTGGAAGGCAACGAGGCAACGCACTCCAGATTTCGTATATTACTATAATAATATGGGCGGAGAAATTTGGACGCATCTGTGTTGTCTTGTCAAATGAATCACCAGGATTTGCTTTTAGTACTCCAGATTTGGGCGACCCAAGGAAGTAGAGATAGTAATGTACGCCATCTAAATGCACGCTATCAAATCAAATAAATGGTCATGCCATTTACTTTTAAGATGGTGCAGTAGTTATGTTGACCAAAGAAACATTCACGTCTGCTGATTATTTTGATAGTACTACTAGTAGTACTAATATTTCTGATGGGTATACATTTACTGTCCGCTAGCAAAGATTGTTTGGCACATTGTTCTTATGGCTTTCAACATCACACCCCTTAATAATATTATTAAACATTTTTTGGGCAATTAGTTGAGCTGTGTTAATAAAAAATTAAAACCCACAAATCCAACTGTACGATTTTAAGGGCCATATGAAGGACAAGGAATGATTTTAAATGCCATATGGAGTACCTCCAAGCTCCAACCATGTGAAATCTGGTTCTTTCATGCAGGTGATACCCATGGCTTCGCATTGGATCCGTGTGTTGTCCTACAGACAGTCAACTAGTAGTATGAAGTACCACGATATGGTTTTTGGGTGCAACCGGCTAGAGAATGATGCACGGGTTTGTACAGCCAGTACAATTCAATTTAAGATTTTCTGATAGCATGTTGATGTGTATATGTAAGAATCATACACCAGAATGTCTTCAATGTTTAGATGGCTGATCTACGTTTATACTTTCTGTGAACCATGAGGTTAAGACCTTTGTACTGTGATAAAGATTGCTAAATAACAGTATATATATGTATGCCTCTAGGGACACTGAAACAGCCAAACAACCATGCATGTGTATAGACCGTATTTGATCAAATTACAAGAAGCACCTGGGTTCATGCAAATAGCATCAATTTATCACCTAAGTACATTAGCTATAAATAGTTAAATAGGAGTCAAGACCAACTGAGCTAGCTAGTAGTATGATCCTACTATTACATAACTATCCCTAACTCTACTTGTCTTTGTTCCAGTCCAGCGCGTTGGTGTAGCTTGGGATGAACCAAAACCCCGTCTGCAAGTCGGCCCCTGGACCGCTGCTTGAGAAAGAGATGCTTTGGTGGTCTTCGCCATTCAGACTGAAGCGGAAAATTTCATGACGTGCTGTGTTAAACTGAAGGCCAATGGCCTGGGGCGTGGTGTAGATGCAGTTTCTTCTTGTCAAATATCCTGGGGGAAATGTTGCACCACCCACTCGCATGAAAATCGGATAGTTCACCCCAAGGAACATAGAATAGTCTCCAAGATTAGTAACCCTTTCCCACGGGTTGGCTGGAAGTAACCGACTAGTGTCATTCGAGAATACAATGCAGGTATACCCCGAATAGGCGTATGTGTGCGACCGCAATGGACAGAAGGGGTACTATCATAATAAGTTAGAGCACCGTCAGCGTCAATATCCATTACGCCACGTGCATAGACCAGGAGAAGTCTAGAACGATCTTGAGATCTTGCCAGCCACCACATACGACTATTAGACTCAAAATCATCATCGTAATCAAATCCAGCCGTCGACGGAAGGAATGGAGCAAGGAGCACTATAGGACCTTGAAAAAGGAAAGAACACGTCACATGAAAATATATTTCATGATTTATCTACTAGTGATATTGATTTGATATTGTAGATGCCAATACTAGTACTTTATAAAATCATGGTCGAACATAAGATGATTTGAAATATATTTCGAACATCTTTGTAAAATTCATATGGATTTAAAACATGTTCCCCAAAATATTGGTCCAAATTTTAGATGGTTTGACTATAGTACTCCTTATTCTCTAGAACCGGGGGAATATAAACAAATGAAAGTCTTTATCAATATTGCATGGCACCTTTATTGATTCTATTTCTACTCTACCTTAAATTTTCCAGGGAGTAATAATAAAGAAACTTAATTACTAGGGGGCCTTTTTCCTACGGAACAACATGCACATTAGACCATACTAAAATTCCTATAGATGTTAAATTCTATAAGTATATATGTCCATACCACAAGAGGGTTATGGTGTGCGCCTATGGAATTCCTTTAAGCCAAAAGATGCCAAGACAGTTCAGCAAATAAGAGGTGAAATGCTATATAAGTTACGTATAAAAAAGATAGGGAGGAAATGTTACCAAATTGATGAGGATCCCATGCATAAACATTTCCAAGCTCAGTAACGGCGAACACAAGTCCGTTATGTATAATTGCATCGCAGTATCTGGAGTCGTTCTCAAACTGGTTTTCAAGAATTATCCATGTACCAGGATATTCGGCATGGAGGTAGGCAATTGCAAAGTCGAAGATTGCGACAAGGGAGAAATCTTCATACCGCCGAGCAGCTGTAGGAACTTGGCAAATAGCTATCTTCTGCAGTTGAATAACATAACCCTTATACCCGAATATAAGTGGATTGCCTGTGGTTTCAAACTTCTTCCTCAAAGATGGAAGTTTGATCTTGCGATGAGTGTAGACATCGAGGAGGTTCCACTTGCATTCGGGGCCAACCATGGCGATCCAATCTCCATTGGCACCTGCCCGCTCCTCATCCTTACCGTGTGGCACTAGGCCATCATAGGAGAACCTGTCCAGCGGCACTAGTTTGCACTTGCTGTGCACCGGCAAATCCTCCTTGAACACCCATGGTTTATCCGCCGGGTCACAACAGAGAACACACGGAAGGCCAAACGGCTGAGAAGCAGGCAGAGTGGCACTGTATTTGGCTGACTGAAGAATTCTTTTGGAGGAACCGACTAGGGACGCGGCGGTGATGGCGTCGCACTGGCTGATGAGCACTTCAAGGGGGCCTTCCGTAAACACCTTGTGAAACAGCCCAGATCCACAGACCGTGCTCGATTTCGCCATCGCAAGGAGGCAGGTGGTACAATGGGGTTGGGATTTTCTTGGGAGATTTACTGATTGGAACTTTGGGAGAGAGATGGCGATCAATGGCGGCAGGTGGGGGTTTGAGTTGGACAACAGAGGCTCTCAAACTGGGCACTGCTGGATAGGATGCGAAAGCGCCATGGCGGAGACGCATGCGTGCTATGGAAGCTGGGCGGAGTGGGGATAGACGACGGAGGTGAACCGAGACGCTCCTCCTCTTATGCATATACTGCCTACTGCAGTTTCGAGGAGAGTGTGAATGTGTTCAAAAAAAGAGGAGAGTGTGAATGTGTTCAAAAAAAGAGGAGAGTGTGACTGTGACCCGACACCTGAGTAGGAGCAGAGCAGACGGACTATAGGAGTAGCCCCATCATTACAGTCCATTAATCGTGCTTCCTACAATAAATAAGTGAAACTTCCCAGGCTTGTGTTGTCTAATCAAATACACCAACCTTGTTCTTTTTGCAACGTACACCAACCTAGCAAGGCATCAACCTTCTCGCCATCAACTAGGACTCCGTGGCTCCGTCCCACCAAATTTATCTCAACTTTGTCAAAAAAAAATAGATGGATACATCTATCCATCAACATTTTAACAAAGTTGAGACACTTTTGGTGGGACCGAGGGAGTACCAAAAAATTTACTACTCCATGCTAGTATCGGGCACTTTCGAAAAGTAATTCAAATTTCAACTGAAGGCGTGCTATTTTATGGTCCTGAAAATTGCCAAAAAATACAACCAAAAAATGCAACAGATCCATGTTAAGGGGGTACACCCTACGCAATATACATTAAGAAACTTCGAAACTTCAGCGACCTTGTAAGAATGCCCATGACAGTGCAGTTTTGCCAAATTAGGAAGAGACGGAATATGAATTCAACCTAAGAAATCTAAACGAAGCCTTAGACAATAGCATAGTTAACACGTTCAGAAAAAAATGATGACTCCAAGAGAACAACATTAGCAAGAAATACTCCATTTTAGTTTGAACTTGCAGTCACATATATATACTAGTAGACTACTAATAGTACTGCCAAAATACTAATACTCCGAGCTGCATTCTAGCACTCCAACTAGCTAGCTAATAGTTCTGGAGTAGTAGTACTACTATACAAGTCCAAAATACATCCGAACGAACCCTATTTCGAACTAAACTACTCCCTCCGATCTTCGAGTAACTACATTGCAGTATGACTAAACGAAGATTATTGTACAACCTTCTTGTTGATGCAAACGCAGATAGGCAACACACGCTGCCCTCCATTCTGCTTCGCGTAACGGGGCGGCACCGCCAGGAAAGAAGTGAGCTGCTGCAACATGATTGAGCTAGGCGTCGGGGAGCTCGTCGGCTCGATTACCGCCATCAAGGTGTCCATCGAGAGGTCACTGGTCCCAGCCGGCGCCGGCGCCGGCGCCGGCGGACCAATCACCAGCAGCTGCGCCTTGTACATCGGAAACAAGCACGCGGCCGACCTGATGCACACACAGGACACAATGGTGGTCGGGCCGAGCGTGCCAACGGTGATGGCGAACACGGTACCGTCTTCTTCCCCGCTGCCGATGAACAGGTGTCCCTGCGGTTGTACCGGAACACGAACTATGCACCAGGCGGGTATGCCATACTGGAACGTAAACACTGGGATGCAGTGGGATGCTTGGAGGTGTACCAGGAGCTCCCGCGGCGGGCCGGTGAAGCTGCAGCCGGTAATGATGGCTCTGTGCAGCCGCACGGACCATGCGGGCACGCGATACAGTGGTTGTAGGACTCCCTGGAGGCGACCAAGCTCTGGCAGCCGACGCACTTGACCATTGCCCCAGATCGATTCGACGGCGGCAACCTCGCCGGCTGCTCGCACTTCTTGCACGGGTTCGGCGCAAGCTCGCCGACGCAGCGCCGACAGCCCATATGACCGCCCTTGCACTGCACGGAACAACGTAAGTGGCATCAGTTGTCATTGACATTTCTCACAAGTGAACCTAAGAATGAAATCGGAAGGGAGCGACCTTGGATATGGGGGGTTTGAAGGGCAGCATGCAGAGGGGGCACAAGAAGAGGGCCTCCTCCATCTTCAGAGAAGAGTGATCGGGAACACGAGAACGGGATGGGTTCTTCTTTTTATATACATGCCTTGGAGTGGAGTATGAATACTACTTATAGGAAGAACTTGCTTGCTAAGAATCGGCTTCGGCGTCGGCGTCTACCTTTTGGGGGGGGGGACCGGCAACGTCAGCGGCTCTGCAGTTTGTCAAAATAAAAGGACAGAGCTGCAGTGACTTGAAGCCTCCAAGTCTCGTTGTGACTTGGTGCCACCATCTACCATTCATTTGAGATCCAACGTTCCAACTATCTCTTATTTCGAACCTAAAAACAAAAACTATTCAGAAAATTTTGAAAAAATTCCAGTAAAATGTAGATCACTTGTTCTAAAATCTGTGAATATTTCATCCCACTCGGACGACTAGCTTGTGATTAAAGAGCTTTTTACGTATACGAGCACTAGTTTAAACTAAATATATATTTGCTCACAAACCTTTGATTCAAATCGAATGAAACTTCACCAAAATATAAATTTAAATATTCATGATTTACTCGAAGTTCTTCAAATATGTCTGAGCAATTATAATTATTTAGTTTAAATTTTGAGTCGATCGCATACGTTGGATCTGAGATGGATGGTGGATGGTGGCACCAAGTCACTGTGAGACTTGGAAGTATCAAGTCGGTGAAGCTCTATCCCAAAATAAAAGCTTCGTGAAGGGGGCAGTTTGGTTCAAAAAAAAGACATGACTCAACTTTGTATTTTGCATGTCAAAGGTTTTTCGTAAAACTTGGTCAATCTTAACATAGTTTGCCTTTCTAAAAATAAATATAAGCCCTAAGGCTCCTTTGATTCATAGGATATGATGGGAAAACCATAGAAATATGAAAAACATAGGATTGAGATTTAATGGCTAGTTGAATCATATAGGAAGATGAGTTGTGTTTGATTGTGCCAAAGGAAATTTTCCATGAGGTATGACCTAATGTTTTATTCTTATAGGATTTGCACTGCAAGATTCCTATAGGATATGTTCCTATGAATCAAACAACTAGTGCGGGAAAAATTCACATGTGATCTAAATCCTACATAATTCCTATACAAATCCTATATATGAATCAAATAAGCCCTTAAGCTTTGGGGTGGAGGTTGTGCTACTACCTCCGTTTCGATGAATAATGCACACACGTGTATTCCAAGATGAAGTTTGACCAAGAAAAAGCGCAACAAAATCTTCATTGTATTGTAGGTAATTAGTATCTTTGGATTCGTTTTGAAAAACACTTTCTAATGATGCTAATCCGTACCACTAAATATTGTACAAATAACTTTGAATATCAATTGTTGGACATATAGATAGGCAAATCCCAAGATTGATGATTGAAAAACACCATATCTGCAACATGGCCCACATGTGCATTCGACGGGCATCTTTTCCTAGAAAAAGGCAAGCGATGGTGTTCTAGACGTTTAGAGGCACCTAGACAATTGCGATCATGCAGAGCCCTGGCGAGTCCCTCTAAAGTTAGTCGTTCGAGATTCTGGAACCCATAAGGTAGGATTGATGCTCTAATGCACAGTTAAAAACTACCATATTATATTGTATTTATATTAAAAATGGGTGTATAGGGAACTGAACCTTAGCACTAAGATGGGACCCACAAATGATATTGGTGTACCCTCATGCTTGAGAGAGGAAGGAGAGAGAATTTATTTTCTATTGCTTATCGACAACCCACACAAGCTGCTTGTAAGTCACCCAATAAGAATTTTTCCTGGCAACCTCCACTAATGTACAATATATATATAACCTATCTACTACGTTTTCCTTTGTGGAGGATAGGTCTAGTGGACAACATATATAGTGTGGATGACCTTAGGGCATCACCTATAGTGTGAACTTTTGCCATAAGATATATCCCGCCACACTTATCTTAATTATGATGTCTCCCGCTATAGGAAGTCAAGGTTAGCATTAAGATGGGACGCCCCACACACACAAACTCACGTGCTTTGCACGTTAAAAATAAATCATTACTTCACGAATACTCCACCAATTTCTACTCAAAAATAACATTACAGAGAATCAAATTTGAGATGATTATGTCTTAATGAAACATTGGCGAGTTCAGAAAAAAAATGATGACTCCAAGAGAACAACATTAGCAAGAAATACTCCATTTTAGTTTGAACTTGCAGTCACATATATATACTAGTAGAAGTGTAAATTGATGCCATGTATGTGCACTTGGATATACCGGTTGAACTTTGCACGACTTTTTTCTAACTACCTGCAAAAGCTCCGATCTTCCTTAGATTTCTTCTCCATACATGCCACTAATGGGGCATGGCACTGTATGTATGGCCCCTAGCGCACGCCAACAAATTGCATGCATAGAACAAACTCGTTTACCTCTGCCCAATGATGCCGCCACACTACCCCATACGTCTTATATTGATGGAAAATGCCCTGATCAAACATTGAATTTGTAGGTGCTAGATAAATTGGATCCTGAACTTAGATCCTCGAAATTGGCATCCCATACGTATCAATCTGGATCGAACCCAGACCCTAACCTGTTTGTAAGGGCATCTCCAGCGGCGCGACGCAAACGGACGCTGAGCGACCGTTTGCGTCCGCGCGACCGGAAATGCGTCTGCACCCTGCTCCAGCGACGCACCGACGCAAATATGCGGCACGTTTGCGTCTCCGCGGACGCTTCATGGTCGCGCCAAGCATCCGCTCGCTTCCCCACGGGCCCGCCTGGCAGCGACCCTGGTCCTATTGGCGTCGAGTTAGACCACATGAAGCGCGCGAATGGCACCCGCCGGAGTGGCAACCGCCGGTGTGGAGCGCCGAACCGCCTAAAATGCAACCGCCGGTCTCTTCCGGACATTAATTTCCGCAGAATGTAACCCTGTGTCCATTGTAATTCACGTCCAACCGCGTCCTTCTTACGCTTCTTCTTCTTCTCCAACACCGGTGAGCCATGAGCGACTACACCCTGCCGTCCGACTCCGATAGCAAGGGCAAGCCACCGGGATGGAAGCATTGGTGGGAAACTGACGCGACGCCAAGCGACCCGGGCTCCACGCCAAGTGACCCAACCTCCACGCCGAGTGAGGAGGAGGAGGACGGAGCCGGCAATGCCAGCGACAGCCAGGAGGTGGATGGAGGCGCCGCTGGAAGCAACGCCGAGGACGAGGAGGAGGACGGGCAGGAGGAGGAGGACGGAGCCGGCAATGCCAGCGACAGCCAGGAGGTGGACGGAGGCACCGCTGGAAGCGACGCCGAGGACGAGGAGGAGGAGGGGCAGGAGGAGGACTCCGACGCCAGGTTCTCCCTACTGGAGGTGCAGGAGCCAAGGTCGCTGGCGCGGGCGGCGCGGCATCGTCGTCGTCGTCGTCCGTTCAACGACGACAGTGACTCCGACTCCAACTCCTCCACGGACGCGTCGTCCTCCAGTTCCTCTTCCGAGGAGGAGGTGACAAGCAAGAGGCGCAGGAATGAGGACGACGAGGCAGGGCCTTCTAACAAGAAGGCCAAAAATTAGTTTTATATGTTTTTAAATTTTTTATTTGTAGGCCAAAATCGGATACCGTAGTTGGATTTTTTTTGCAACTTGATCTGTAGTACTGGGGAAAACCCTAGTTTAACCTATTTAATAATAGATTCGTAGTTGATTCTTAATTTTACTTTTTTATTATTACTATGCAGCACATGTGTGTTTGCCCGTCGAGTGAAACTCGGAGGAAGAGGAATCACACGGAAGGAGAAGAAGGGATAGCAGTCACGGGGCCCCTCTTATTTATGGTGTATATTCTTTTTCTGGTGATGTTGACTGTTGTGCAGGGTTTGTCAGTGCGCAGGACGTGCGAGCGAGCGAGCGAGCAAGTCGAGCGAGGAGATGAGAGAGATTTTTTTTTGTGTGTGAGAGGGACAACCGAAGGATCCTGAAGGACCCAGAGACTTTCCGATACGCATGCTGATGCGTCTTCTCTTGACAAAGAAGATGGCTGGGAGTTTGCGTACCTACCGCACGTGACTTATGCTCACTGAAATGTGGGACCTCACGCATGGGCACCACACGTAAGTGACAGACCTGTTGGTGTAAAAACTCGGGTGATTATTATACTGCATTAGTACAAAGTTTCCTACGGATTGAAGGGTAGGAAAGCCAAGTTAACTCATTTTCATGACTAAGAAGGATCCAGGCTTACTTTTTCATTTCATGTTTTTAAACTTGTTTAAATCCTGGTCAAACAAAGGATTTGACCAGGATTCAAATGGGCATAAAAATTCAAAAAAGAAATCAAAAAATCAATAACCAAAGCACATAAGCTTCTTATGTCATATAGTAAGCATTCAAGTTGATCAATGAAGTCTAGACATATTCAAGCCAGAAAAATCATGTATATACCCCCTAACCCTAAACTATGTCTTATGAAGTCAAGCATGAAGAGAAGCGGTTTTGGGTTTCAAACATGGAAATTTCAAAAACATCCCAAAAGCTTCATTTTGGAGTGACTAAGAAGGATCCAGGCTTACTTTTTCATTTTCATGTTTTAAAATGGTTTAAATCTTTGTCAAACCTAGGATTTGACCAAGATTCAAATGGGCATAACAAATTCAAAAAAATAAGAACCAAACACATAGTCTTCTGATGTCATATAGCAAGCATTCAAGTTGATAAAAAAAAGGTCTAGACATATTCAAACCAGAAAAATCATGTATCTACACCCCCTAACCCTAAACTCTATCTTATGAAGTCAAGCACGAAGAGAAGTCGTTTTGGGTTTCAAACATGGAAATTTCAAAAACCCTCCCAAAAGCTTCATTTTGGAGTGAATAAGAAGGATCCAGGCTTACTTTTCATTTTCATGTTCTATACTTGTTTAAATCTTGGTCAAACCTGCTAGGATTTGACCAGGATTCAAATGGGCATAAAAATTCAAAAAAGAAATAAAAAATGAAACCGAAAACCACACTTCTCTTCGTGGTTGACTTCATTAGACAGAGTTTAGGGTTTGGGGGTATATATATACATGATTTTTATTGTTTAAATATATATAGACTTTGTTGATCAACATGAATGCTTAATTACTATATGCCATAAGAAGTTTATGTGCTTTGGTGTTTCATTTTTTTGATTTCTTTTTTGAATTTTTATGCCCATTTGAATCTTGGTCAAATCCTAGGTTTGACAAAGATTTAAACAAGTTTGAAACATGAAAATGAAAAAGTAAGCTTGGATCCTTCTTAGTCACTCCAAAATGAAGCTTTTGGGTGGGTTTTTGAAATTTCCATGTTTGAAACCCAAAACCACTTCTTCTCTTCATGCTTGACTTCATAAGACAGCGTTTAGGGTTAGGGGGTAGATACATGATTTTTCTGGTTTGAATATGTCTAGACTTCGTTGATCAACTTGAATGCTTACTATATTACATAAGAAGACTATGTGGTTTGGTTTTTGATTTTCTTGATTTTGTTTGATTTTTTATGACCATTTGAATCTTGGTCAAATCCTAGGTTTGACCAAGATTTAAACAAGTTTAAAACATGAAAATGAAAAAGTAAGCATGGATCCTTCTTAGTCATGACAATGAGTTAACTTGGCTTTACTACCCTTGATGAATCCATAGGAAACTTTTTGTACTAATGCAGTATAATATTCTGGTTTGAATATGTCTAGACCTTGTTTATCAACTTAATTGAATGCTTACTTTATGACATAAGAACGGGAATAAAAATAGAAAATGAAAAAAATGAAAAACCAAAAGCATGTACTCTCCTTAATTATGTCATATAAATAGTAAGCATTCAAGTTGATAAACAAGGTCTAGACATATTCAAACCAGAAAATTCATGTGTCTAGCTACCCCCTAACCCTAAACTCTGCACGAAGAGAAGTGGTTTTGGGTTTCAAACATGGATATTTCAAAAACCCTCCCAAAAACCTTCATTTTGGAGTTAATAAGAAGGATCAAGGATTACTTTTTCATTTTCATGTTTTAATCTTGTTTAAATCTTTGTCAAACCTAGGTTTTGACCAAGATTCAAAAGGGCATAAAATTTCAAAAGAGAAATCCAAAAAAAAAACAAAGCACATGGTCTTCTTATGTCATATAGTAAAAGCATTCAAGTTGATAAACCAAGGTCTAGACATATTCAAACCAGAAAAAGCATGTATCTACCCCTAACCCTAAACTCTATATATATATCTTATGAAGTCAAGCACGAAGAGATCGAAGGGGTTTTGGGTTTCAAACACATGTAAATTTCAAAAACCCTCCCAAAAGCTTCATTTGGAGTGAATAAGAGAAGGATCATCCATGCTTAGTTTTTCATTTTGATGTTTTAAACTTGTTTAAATATCCTGGTCAAAACAGATATAGGATTTGACCAAGATTCAAATGGGCATAAAAATTCAAAAAAAAAATCAAAAAATGAAACCCAAAACCACTTCTTTTCGTGCTTGATGACTTCATAAGACAGAGTTTAGGGTTAGGGGTATATATATACATGATTTTTCTTGTTTAAATATGTATGGACTTCGTTGATCAACTTGAATGCTTACTAACTATATGACATAAGAAGCTTATGTGCTTTGGTTTTCCATTTTTTTATTTCTTTTTTGAATTTTTATGCCCAATTGAATCTTGGTCAAATCCTAGGTTTAACTAAGATTTAAACAAGTTTAAAACATGAAAATGAAAAAGTAAGCCTTGATCCTTCTTATTCACTCCAAAATGAAGCTAATTTTGTGAGGGTTTCTGAAATTTCCATGTTTGAAACCCAAAACCACTTCTCTTCATATGCTTGACTTCATATGACAGAGTTTAGCGTTAGGGGGTAGATACATGATTTTTTGGTTTGAATATGTCCAGACCTTGTTTATCAACTTGAATGCGTAATATATATATGACATAAGAAGACTGCATGCTTTGGTTTTTCATTTTTTGATTTTTTTGAAATTTTAAGCCCATTTGATTCTTTGTCAAATAATAGGTTTGACCAAGATTTAAACATGTTTAAAACATGAAAATGAAAAAGGTAAGCCTCCATCCTTCTTAGTCACTCCAAAATGAAGCTTTTTGGAGGGTTTTTGAAAATTCCATGTTTGAAACCCAAAACGACTTTCGTGCTTGACTTCATAAGACATAGTTTTGGGTTAGGGGTAGATACATGATTTTTCCGGTTTGAATATGTCTAGACCTTGTTTATCAACTTAAATGCTAACTATATGACATCAGAATGGGCATAAAAATTTAAAAAATTTAAAAATGTAAAACCAAAATTTAATTGGGAGGAAGGGTACATGAATTACAATTAAAAAACAAGGTAACTTAAATACTTGGATGCCCCAAGATGTGTGGAAGCCCAAAACAATGGCAAAACATATCATGTGCGCATGCTGCATCCAATTCAAGTAGAACACATAGTAGGCACCGATAGTTTGACCTAAATTTGAAATCAAAGAGAAGGTGGTTAGAAAAAATCAAAATTGGCAAAGCAAAGCATGAAATCAAAAAATTGTGATGCACTCTAGCTATGAAAATTATCAAACAATGCAAACCAAAATGATTTTTTAGAGGAATACTAGTTCAACTTATTTAATTTTTTATTTGTAGGCCAAAATCAAACCCCGTAGTTGGATTTTTTTTTCAACTTGATCTGTAGTACTGGGGAAAACCCTAGTTTAACCTATTTAATAATAGATTCGTAGTCGATTCTTTTACTTTTTTATTATTACTATGCAACACATGTGTGTTTGCCCGTCGAGTGAAACTCGGAGGAAGAGGAATCACTCGGAAGGAGAAGAAGGGAGAGCAGTCACGGGGCCCCTCTTATTGATGGTGTATATTCTTTTTCTGGTGATGTTGACTGTTGTGCAGGGTTTGTCAGTGCGCAGGAGGTGCGAGCGAGTGAGCGAGTCGAGCGAGGCCGAGAATGAGAGAGATTTGTTTTTTTTTGTGAGAGGGACAACCGAAGGATCCAGAAGGACCCACAGACTTCCAATACGCATCCTGATGCGTCTTCTCTTGACAAAGAAGATGGCTGGGAGTTGGCGTACCTATTGCACGTGACTTGTGCTCACTGAAGTGTGGGACCACACGCGTGGGCACCACACGTAAGTGACAGACCTGTTGGTGTAAAAACTCGGTTGATTATTATAGTGCATTAGAACAAAGTTTCCTATGGATTCAAGGGTAGGAAATCCAAGTTAACTCATTTACATGACATTATTTTTTCCATGAAGCAAAGTTAACACTATCAATTGGTACATTTTGGAGTGACTAAGAAGGATCAAGGCTTACTTATTCGTTTAATTTCACGTGTTAAACTTGTCTAAATCTTGTTCAAACCTAGGATTTGACCAAGATTCAAATGGGCAGAAAAATAATTAAAAAACAGAAAAATGAAAAACCAAATCACATAGTCTTCTTATGTCATATAGTAAGCATTCAAGTTGATAAACAAGGTCTAGACATATTCAAACCAGACAAATCACGTATCTATACCCCTAACCCCTAAACTCTGTCTTATGAAGTCAAGCATGTGAAGAGAAGTGGTTTTGGGTTTGGGGGTATATATATACATGATATTTTATTGTTTAAATATATATAGACTTTGTTGATCAACATGAATGCTTAATTACTATATGACATAAGAAGTTTATGTGCTTTGGTGTTTCATTTTTTTGATTTCTTTTTTGAATTTTTATGCCCATTTGAATCTTGGTCAAATCCTAGGTTTGACAAAGATTTAAACAAGTTTGAAACATGAAAATGAAAAAGTAAGCTTGGATCCTTCTTAGTCACTCCAAAATGAAGCTTTTGGGTGGGTTTTTGAAATTTCCATGTTTGAAACCCAAAACCACTTCTTCTCTTCATGCTTGACTTCATAAGACAGCGTTTAGGGTTAGGGGGTAGATACATGATTTTTCTGGTTTGAATATGTCTAGACTTCGTTGATCAACTTGAATGCTTACTATATTACATAAGAAGACTATGTGGTTTGGTTTTTGATTTTCTTGATTTTGTTTGATTTTTTATGACCATTTGAATCTTGGTCAAATCCTAGGTTTGACCAAGATTTAAACAAGTTTAAAACATGAAAATGAAAAAGTAAGCATGGATCCTTCTTAGTCATGACAATGAGTTAACTTGGCTTTACTACCCTTGATGAATCCATAGGAAACTTTTTGTTCTAATGCAGTATAATATTCTGGTTTGAATATGTCTAGACCTTGTTTATCAACTTAATTAAATGCTTACTTTATGACATAAGAACGGGAATAAAATAGAAAATGAAAAAAATGAAAAACCAAAAGCATGTACTCTCCTTAATTATGTCATATAAATAGTAAGCATTCAAGTTGATAAACAAGGTCTAGACATATTCAAACCAGAAAATTCATGTGTCTAGCTACCCCCTAACCCTAAACTCTGCACGAAGAGAAGTGGTTTTGGGTTTCAAACATGGATATTTCAAAAACCCTCCCAAAAACCTTCATTTTGGAGTTAATAAGAAGGATCAAGGCTTACTTTTTCATTTTCATGTTTTAATCTTGTTTAAATCTTTGTCAAACCTAGGTTTTGACCAATATTCAAAAGGGCATAAAATTTCAAAAGAGAAATCCAAAAAAAAAACCAAAGCACATGGTCTTCTTATGTCATATAGTAAAAGCATTCAAGTTGATAAACCAAGGTCTAGACATATTCAAACCAGAAAAATCATGTATCTACCCCTAACCCTAAACTCTATATATATATATCTTATGAAGTCAAGCACGAAGAGAATGGGTTTTGGGTTTCAAACACATGCAAATTTCAAAAACCCTCCCAAAAGCTTCATTTGGAGTGAATAAGAGAAGGATCATCCATGCTTACTTTTTCATTTTCATGTTTTAAACTTGTTTAAATATCCTGGTCAAAACAGATATAGGATTTGACCAAGATTCAAATGGGCATAAAAATTCAAAAAAGAAATCAAAAAATGAAACCCAAAACCACTTCTTTTCGTGCTTGATGACTTCATAAGACAGAGTTTAGGGTTAGGGGTATATATATACATGATTTTTCTTGTTTAAATATGTATGGACTTCGTTGATCAACTTGAATGCTTACTAGCTATATGACATAAGAAGCTTATGTGCTTTGGTTTTTCATTTTTTTATTTCTTTTTTGAATTTTTATGCCCAATTGAATCTTGGTCAAATCCTAGGTTTAACCAAGATTTAAACAAGTTTAAAACATGAAAATGAAAAAGTAAGCCTTGATCCTTCTTATTCACTCCAAAATGAAGCTAATTTTGTGAGGGTTTCTGAAATTTCCATGTTTGAAACCCAAAACCACTTCTCTTCATATGCTTGACTTCATATGACAGAGTTTAGCGTTAGGGGGTAGATACATGATTTTTTGGTTTGAATATGTCCAGACCTTGTTTATCAACTTGAATGCGTAATATATATATGACATAAGAAGACTGCATGCTTTGGTTTTTCATTTTTTGATTTTTTTGAAATTTTAAGCCCATTTGATTCTTTGTCAAATAATAGGTTTGACCAAGATTTAAACATGTTTAAAACATGAAAATGAAAAAGGTAAGCCTCCATCCTTCTTAGTCACTCCAAAATGAAGCTTTTTGGAGGGTTTTTGAAAATTCCATGTTTGAAATCCAAAACGACTTCTCTTCGTGCTTGACTTCATAAGACAGAGTTTTGGGTTAGGGGTAGATACATGATTTTTCTGGTTTGAATATGTCTAGACCTTGTTTATCAACTTAAATGCTAACTATATGACATCAGAATGGGCATAAAAATTTAAAAAATTTAAAAATGTAAAACCAAAATTTAATTGGGAGGAAGGGTACATGAATTACAATTAAAAAACAAGGTAACTTAAATACTTGGATGCCCCAAGATGTGTGGAAGCCCAAAACAATGGCAAAACATATCATGTGCGCATGCTGCATCCAATTCAAGTAGAACACATAGTAGGCACCGATAGTTTGACCTAAATTTGAAATCAAAGACAAGGTGGTTAGAAAAAATCAAAATTGGCAAAGCAAAGCATGAAATCAAAAACTTGTGATGCACTCTAGCTATGAAAATTATCAAACAATGCAAACCAAAACGATTTTTTAGAGGAATACTAGTTCAACTTATTTAATTTTTTATTGGTAGGCCAAAATCAAACCCCGTAGTTGGATTTTTTTTTCAACTTGATCTGTAGTACTGGGCAAAACCCTAGTTTAACCTATTTAATAATAGATTCGTAGTCGATTCTTTTACTTTTTTATTATTACTATGCAGCACATGTGTGTTTGCCCGTCGAGTGAAACTCGGTGGAAGAGGAATCACTCGGAAGGAGAAGAAGGGAGAGCAGTCACGGGGCCCCTCTTATTGATGGTGTATATTCTTTTTCTGGTGATGTTGACTGTTGTGCTGGGTTTGTCAGTGCGCAGGAGGTGTGAGCGAGCGAGCGAGCAAGTCGAGCGAGGAGATGAGAGAGATTTGTGTGTGTGTGTGTGTGAGAGGGACAACCGAAGGATCCTGAAGGACCCAGAGACTTTCCGATACGCATGCTGATGCGTCTTCTCTTGACAAAGAAGATGGCTGGGAGTTTGCGTACCTACCGCACGTGACTTATGCTCACTGAAGTGTGGGACCTATATATTCAAACCAGAAAAATCATGTATATATCTACCCCTAAAACCCTAATTAAACTATGTCTTATGAAGTCAATCATGAAGAGAAGTGGTTTTGGGTTTCAAACATGGAAATTTCAAAAACCTCCCAAAAGCTTCATTTCAGAGTGACTAAGAAGGATCGATGCTTATCTTTTCATTTCATGTTTTAAACTTGTTTAAATCCTGGTCAAACCTAGGATTTGACCAAGATTTATGGGCATAAAATTCAAAAAATCAGAAAAATGAAAAACCAAAGCACATAAGCATATTCAAGTTGATAAACAAGGTTTGGACATATTCAAACGATACAAATCATGTATCTACCCCCTAACCCTAAACTATGTCTTATGAAGTCAAGCATGAAGAGAAGTGGTTTCGGGTTTCAAACATGGAAATTTCAAAAACCTCCCAAAAACTTCATATTAGAGTGACTGAGAAGGTTACATGCTTCCCTTTTCATTTTCATGTTTTAAACTTGTTTAAATCTTGGTCAAACCTAGGAATTGACAAGATTCAAATGGGCATCAAAATTCAAAAAAAATCAGAAAAAAGAAAAACCAAAGCAATAGTTTTCTTATGTCATATAGTAAGCATTAAAGTTTGATAAACAAGGTCTAGACATATTCAAACAAGACAAATCATGTATCTATACCCCCTAACCCTAAACATTGTCTTATGAAGTCAAGCATGAAGAGAAGTGGTTTTGGGTTTCAAAGATGGAAATTTCAAAAACCTCCCAAAAACTTCATTTTAGAGTGACTGACAAGTTAGCATTAAAGTTGATAAACAATGTTTAGACCTATTCAAACCAGACAAATCATGTATCTACCCCTAACCCTAAACTCGGTCTTATGAAGTCTAGCATGAAGAGAAGTCGTTTTGAGTTTCAAACGTTTAAGCCAAAAGCCCCATTTCAAATATTTCAAACTTATTCAAATTTGGTTCAAATTTGAAAGACATACAAGTTATAGCACACATAGTGCATACATTTTCACACATACTGCACCAGATGCTAACCCTATAGTTTGAGGCCATTTGGATGAGGTCGAAAAAATTCTTGGATTAGAATCGTGTTGTTCGAACCCCGTAGTTGGATTTTTTTGAAACCTTGATCTGTAGAACTGGGCAAAACCCAAGTTAACCATGCAAGATTCAAATGGCCCTAAAAATTCAGAAAAAAATCAAAAGAATGAAAAACCAAAGCACATAGCATTCTTATGTCATATGTATAGTAAGCATTCAAGTTGATAAACAAGGTCTAGACATATATATTCAAACCAGAAAAATCATGTATATATCTACCCCTAAAACTCTAATTAAACTATGTCTTATGAAGTCAATCATGAAGAGAAGTGGTTTTGGGTTTCAAATATGGAAATTTCAAGAACCTCCCAAAAGCTTCATTTTAGAGTGACTAAGAAGGATCCAGGCTTATCTTTTCATTTCATGTTTTAAACTTGTTTAAATCCTGGTCAAACCTAGGATTTGACCAAGATTTATGGGCATAAAATTCAAAAAAATCAGAAAAATAAAAAACCAAAGCACATAAGCATATTCAAGTTGATAAACAAGGTTTGGACATATTCAAACCATACAAATCATGTATCTATACCGCTAACCCTAAACTCTGTCTTATGAAGTCAAGCATGAAGAGAAGTGGTTTCGGGTTTCAAACATGGAAATATCAAAAACCTCCCAAAAACTTCATTTTAGAGTGACTGAGAAGGTTACATGCTTCCCTTTTCATTTTCATGTTTTAAACTTGTTTAAATCTTGGTCAAACCTAGGATTTGACAAGATTCAAATGGGCATCAAAATTCAAAAAAAAATCAGAAAAAGAAAAACCAAAGCAATAGTTTTCTTATGTCATATAGTAAGCATTAAAGTTGATAAACAAGGTCTAGACATATATATTCAAACCTAGGATTTGACGAAAATACAAATGGGTGGGCACAAAATTCAAAAAAATCAGAAAAATGAAAAACCAAATCACATAGTCTTCTTCTGTCATATCGTAAGCAATCAAGTTGATAAACAAGGTCTAGATATATCCAAACCAGACAAATCATGTATCTACCCCCTGTCGATCTTATGAAGTCTAGCATGAAGGGAAGTCGTTTTGGGTTTCAAACATTGAAATTTCAAGAACATCCCAAAAGCTTCATTTTAGAGTGACTAAGAAGGATACAGACTTCCCTTTTCATTTTCATGTTTTAAACTTGTTTAAATCTTGGTCAAACCAAGGAATTGACCAAGATTCAAATGGCCCTAAAAATTCAGAAAAAAATCAAAAGAATGAAAAACCAAAGCACATAGCATTCTTATGTCATATGTATAGTAAGCATTCAAGTTGATATACAAGGTCTAGACATATATATTCAAACCTAGGATTTGACTAAGATTCAAATGGGCATAACAAATTCAAAAAACAAAAACCAAACACATAGTCTTCTGATGTCATATAGCAAGCATTCAAGTTGATAAACAAGGTCTAGACATATTCAAACCAGAAAAATCCGGTATCTACCCCTAACCCTAAACTCTGTCTTATGAAGTCAATCACGAAGAGAAGTCGTTTTGGGTTTCAAACATGGAAATTTCAAAAACCCTCCCAAAAGCTTCATTTTGGAGTGAATAAGAAGGATCCAGGCTTACTTTTCATTTTCATGTTTTATACTTGTTTAAATCTTGGTCAAACCTAGGATTTGACCAGGATTCAAATGGGCATAACAAATTCAAAAAAATAAAAACCAAACACATAGTCTTTTGATGTCATATAGCAAGCATTCAAGTTGATAAACAAGGTCTAGACATATTCAAACCAGAAAATTCATGTATCTACCCCCTAACCCTAAACTCTATCTTATGAAGTCAAGCACGAAGAGATGTCGTTTTGGGTTTCAAACATGGAAATTTCAAAAACTCTTCCAAAAGCTTCATTTTGGAGTGAATAAGAAGTCAAGCACGAAGAGAAGTCATTTTCATGTTTTAAACTTGTTTAAATCCTGGTCAAACCTAGGATTTGACCAAGATTCAAATGGGCATAAAATATAAAAAAACAGAAAAATGAAAAACCAAAGCACATAGTCTTCTTATGTCATATAGTAAGCATTAAAGTTGATAAACAAGGTCTAGACATATTCAAACAAGAAAAATCATGTATCTACCCCTAACCCTAAACTCTATCTTATGTAGTCAAACATGAAGAGAAGAAGTGGTTTTGGGTTTCAAACTTGGAAATTTCAAGAACCTCCCAAAAGCTTCATTTTAGAGTGTCTAAGAAGGATCCATGCTTACCTTTTCATTTTTCATGTGTTAAACTTGTTTAAATCTTGGTCAAATCTACAAATGGGCATGAAAATTCAAAAAAGAAATCAAAAAATGGAAATAAATGGGCATAAAAATACATTTTTTGCCAACATTGTGAATAAGTAAAATGGTACACTGATATCATTTTGCATATATAGGAGTAAAAAACTTGAGTATTCAAAGTTGATGGTTGTGAGAAGATTCACATACAGTATGTGCCAAAATATGTCTTCACAAGAAAGTTCGCTACAGATCCTGCATGAACCCTTCCCAAGTGGGTACAAAAACAAGCAAACTCATACAGTTTAATTTTGAATTCATTAGGATAAAGCTCAATTATAAAACCATATGTAGATGTGGATCGAGATAAAACACTGCTACTTGATTTGGACATCTTTCAGGGTCTAGCGTACATGTGAAAATTGAAGTGGTTGTAGATTGGTAGAGACACTTCACAAAAGACCACTCGTTTTGCCCTCCTTGTGCACAGATGAAATGGGGAATCCATTTTTTATTGCCAACACATGACCCAAAAAATCTACTACTACATCCCCGTTTGAAAATATATAGGTGTCTCACTTATGTCTTGATACATGCATTTTAGTCAGAGATACATATGTATCCATACAAATTTGAGATGCATATTTTTAACCTAGGGGCATATATGAATCTTTAGCAGGTGCGTTTTTTTTACTAATCCATATGGAATATTTTGATAAAACCCTTTTAGAAGGCTTTGTTAAGGCCTCCAGGACAATGATTTGGGAGGAGGCCAGGTAGACTGTAGCTAGGCATTGATTCGGAATTTATGATGCTTGCGACTTGCTTGCGTGGCTTGTTGATTTCCCAGGTGACGCAGCTTTTTTTGACCGCTTGACCATGGATAGGTCATAGGAGTGCAGAGCTGTAGGCGGTGCGGATAAGTACGCGGGGCATTGATGATGTAGGGTTATGCGAGTAGGCCTTTAAACTGGGAGGTGGCACAAGAAGATTTTAGTAAGGAATGGTTCCTTTCCAGAGGAATGGAATGGTTCCATCCCCGCGTTCGGTTTGGACAAAAAGGAGGTACAGAATGGTACAGTACTGTTTTTTGTTCGGTTGGAGGAATTGGAGAGCAGAACAGAATGTGGTTAAACTAAACTTTTGTCTAAGAATCGTAATTAACAATGGCAAATAGCCTTTTAAATCTTAAAATCGTAATTAACAACGCCTAATGGCCTTTTTAATCTTAAAATCGTAATTAATGTTATTTTTTGTATGGTCGGGGAATTTGGAGAGTAGAACGGAATGAAGTTAAAGTTTAATCTTTTGTCTAAAAATCGTAATTAATAGTGGCAAATGGCCTTTTTAATCTCAAAATCATAATTAACAACAACTAATAATTTTTTGGTTGGATTAGTGAAGTGCTTTGTAATTAATAGCGGCTAGCCGCCCACCACATTCCACCGATTCGGTGGAATGGGTGCATTCCGCATATGGGGAGAATATTCCCTTTCGAGGAACCACTCGGTTCCGTTCCATTCCACAACCGAACACAAGAATGGGCTCTAGGTGCGGAACGGTTCCATTCCATTCCACTTGGTTCTGGAACCGAACACACCCTAAATGCGTTGCAATGGAAAATGACAGTGTGTGGTGGCCTGATGGTGAAGAAGAAAGGTCGGGCGAAGAGTTGTTGGCTAGAGTCGGTTTTATACGAATCGACGAGGTGCGGGATAGTTTGATTTTAAGGGCTCCTTTCATTCACAGGATAGGGAAATCATAGGAGTAGGAATGTAGGATTGGGATTTGGGATGACATGTGTAGTTAAATCCTATAGTAAGATGAGTTGCGTTTGATTGCGCCAAATGAATTTTTCCATGAGGTAGGACCAAATATTTAATCCTATACTAGGATTTGCACTACTTGATGATTCCTATAAGATTATTTCCTATTGGATATGTTCATATGAATCGAACTACTAGTGTAGGAAATATTCCTATAAGATCTAAATCCTATTATCTTATACCAACCTAATATGAATCAAAGAAGCCCTAAAGGATTTTCGAAGGAATCATGTACGAAGTATGATTTTTCTAAGTCACCCAACATATATACTAGGAATAGAACTAAGTAGTACCATATACTTAGGCCCACGTGCACAAATATTAAGTGTGGATTGAGGAAGTCGACAACTTGGGAAAAAACTTTCGCAACTGCACACCTATGTTACCACCCATGCGACGCTAATTGTCGTAGAGCTGACCTAGAACGAACTCTTGTCTCGGTTAACATGAGAGAGATAAGGGATAAATACAATTGTGATACACTTTCCTAATATTTTGTTGAATGAGATAATCTTGTGTTTCCCTAATAGGGTTAATTAAGTACACATTTGGCAGCTCGTGTGTTGCATACGTTGGTGAACTTTAGACCCCAACTATATATTATTATTTGAACTCACCTCTAACACTTAATTATGTATAATAAGGTCCCTAACTGACCTCAAACACAATTAGGTATAACAGCGGTCCATAACTAACCTCAAACACTTAATTAGGTCTAACATTGCCCCCTTAGACTACCCACAATGGGAGTATCATAGGTAGTACACTATCATGCATCTCATGCTTGCAAAAAAGCTGATGTGGCACTGCAATTAAAGATGAGAGAGAGGATTATAATATCATAGGTAGATACCGTATCATAGCACGTAGTACTAGAAAATTTAATGTTAAATAATCTTGTACATAGATCTACAAATCAATTAATATAAGAAGATTATGATACTAGTACATGATACCATGCATCGTTGACATAGTAACATGTAGTATTAATTGTATCATACACACCATACTTTTATATATGATACTATGCATTGTGACTAGTATTACTGACCTCATATATACACTAACTTAGGTCAAACAATGGTCTTTTAAGTAGTATCGGTTTAATGAAGGTTGACCTATTTTTAACTTCATTTGTGCACTAGTAGATATGATTTGGCCCATTTTTATCCATAGGCTCATCTGATGTGATGTCTGCTATATATATTATCTTCGATGAGTATCACGCTCATTACATACTCATACCATAGAACGAAGATGAAACCCCTTACCCTCAGCGACGTACGCAACATGGTGTTTGGGTTGAATGGCCCACCCTATTTTAAAATGTTTTAGTTAGTTATTTATGTAAAAAATTATCACATATAAAGTGCAAAAAAGAAAATTAGTAAGGTGTGCCCACCTGGCCTACGGTTGTTTTGTGCGTCCTCCACTGCGTACTCCTCTTGATCTGTGACGATGAACATAGTTCTTTAGAACACATGCAACACTTACAGTTGATAGGCCGTTGCAAAGCTAATCAATGATAAAACCTGCTTTTATAATCCATTGTACTTTGATTTAATTAGTCCCTCTAATGGACCCCAACTATGTGTGCTTGAGATTTGGCAAAATGCTTTGCCGCCGTGCCACAGAACAAATAATAAACAGACCAATCAAGTTTTAATCATTGCTAGACCTAACTAAGTGCTCAAGTGCTCAATTTTGACCACATTAGAGTTGAGGGACCAAACATTATTCTTAAATACTTGAGGGACCGAACATATACTTCTAAACACCCGAGGGACAAGACAAATTTGAGTACTATTATTATTATTAGACTAGTCACAATGGGGAGTATCATATAATAGTATCATGCATATGATACTAATGTACGATATTATTTTCACAATCCATAGTATCATCATGTAGTAGTATAATATGTTACATGTATTTAGTGATTTGTAGAATCTCAATACAAAAGTGTGTACAAGATTTGTTTGGCAGTAATTTTTCTAGTTCTACATGCTATGATACGATATCTACCTATGATACCACTATCGTCTCTTTCATCATTAACTGATATGACGCATCAACATTTTGCATGCATGTAGTGCATGATACTACTTATGATATTGCCATTGTGAGTAGTCTCCCTTTGTCCTAGAGTACAATGCCAATTTGTTTTCAGAGGCAAACTTAGACTAATACTTGGGCCCGCCAATTATGAGTTGCATGTCATTCAGAACTATATCATCGGATGCTTGTTTCGATGAACTTTCCAATGGTATATTTTGCGGATGTCATAAAATTAGGCTGGTCATACTATTTCTATAGTGGGTAGTATCATGGAGTAGTATCATAGTAATGCTACATTTATTATTTTTTAGAATCTCAATGCAAATTTGTGTACAAGATTTGTTTAGCATTAAGTTTTCTCGTTGTTTGCGCTATGATACAGTATCTACCTATGTTACACTAATATCCTCTCTCCTACTTAATTAGCTGCCACATCAACATCTTTGTGGGACCAATGTGTATGATACTAGCTATGATACTAGCACTATCATGTGGGTACCTAAATCTCGAGTCAAAGTTTGACACGAAACCGATGTGGACTTTATTCATGGTGGAAGGGAGTAACAATCATAAGCACATTATTATTATTGATTGAACAACATTTTATTTGATGTGCCATAAGAAGTTTAGAAACTCCTAGCCCCCGGAGGTGGCGTTTTGGCACACGCGTGCATATGCACCCATTATAGAAAATGATAAAAAAAATTATATAAATGTTAATTTTTTTTGGTATACATTGTGACATCATATGTTCGTTCACAAGTTTTCGTGGAAAAACGACATTTTGTGTGGCGTGTACAAAAAAGGCAAAAAATGTACTGTACGTAGTCGTGTTACAACATCAAAATTTGTCTTTTTTACAGGAGCCACATAATTTTTTTGTGAGAAAACTTGTGTACCAACATAAAATGTCTAGATATACATGTAAAATTTTAGTTTAGAATTTTTTGACACTTTGAAATATGGATTCACATAATGGGAGCATATGCTCCTATGAGCCAAAGTGCATTTCCGCTAGCCCCCGCCATTTCTTATATCTCTATATTTTCTATATATCTATACCTCTACCTCTACCCCCTTGGATTCCTGAACAGACGTACAGTACTAGTAGGGCCTACTATTTATTATTATTATCACCTACTGTAGCCAAAATTTAATATCATCGAGCGGTAAAATTCCCCGCCAACGCCCAAATATCTCGCGCCGCAAAGTTTCAGATCTGCGAATATTTTTTTCCTCAAAAGAAGGACTGCGAAATTCCCTTCTACTCCTCTATCGCCCAGCTTTGCCCTAGTTTCGCCCGCAAGCCCTCAGAGAAACCGCCCCTCTTACCTACCTCCAGACCTTCCCGGCCGCCGCACCGGAAAATCACCGCCGCACTTCACCGTTCAAGCTGCCACGGCTTCAAACCCCGAGGCTGCCCTATCCGCTTGATCCGCACCTACTCCGGCGTCCACCGCACCGTATCTCGTTCGCCGACTCTATCGACCACCGCACCTGACCAGCTTCGCCGACACCGACGCCCCCGTGCACTGCACATCATCTGCTTCACCGACCTTCTAGTTCGGCCGGCGTGCTGAACACTTCATCGACCGCCCAGCATGTCCTTCTCCGACCCCCCAAGATCTGCTTCCCCGGCACCCACCGCAACAGCAGTCCCCTCGCCGACCTCCACGTCACCCGTAAGAACGTGGAACACGTCTAAACGCCGCCCAGAAATAGGTAACCAGACATCCCTGCGCGTTTTGTTCTGTTAGGAGTATTGCAGCTGACTGTATTTCTGAATTCGTGCTATATTTCTAACATACAAGTGCTTTCGTTGATAACCACCTCATCCTTTAGGTTTAAACACGACGCATAAGTATGTTTTTTCGTGACCAAACCCACCCATTCGCTGAAACTCTACATGGTATCAGAGCCTAGGTTTCCTTCCTGCTAGCCGCCACAAACAGTACCAAACAAGTTCTTCCTTTGATCACAAAACCCACCGTTGAGATGTAGAAATCCAGGCGGCGGGAGGCCGCATCAGGTGCTCTGCGTGGGTTGCGGCTATCACACACAGCGATGTGAGCTGTGTGAGATCGGCGGCTGCTCGCGCGGGGAGAAAGAAGAGGGTGAAGATCGTTTTGGTTTAGAAAGGAGAGAAGAGGAAGTGAATCCGTGGCAGAGAGATCTGGATCCGTGTGAGGGGCAGAAGTTGGAGGCGTGCGGAGTGGGGCGAGCCTTTGAGCGCAGGGCGGAGCCGGAGGTTGGTGCTGGACGTTGACCAGCGCGAGCCGGTCGATGTGGCCAGGTGCGGTCCGCCAGGTTAGCCAGGGCGCGCAGACGAGGCGCCATCCGAGTGGAAGTGAGGAGAAAATAGAGATGTGAGGCTGTGAGGATATGTGGTGATGGAGTTGATGAGGCTGCGGTTGAGTCGTGATGGAGTTGATGAGGCTGCGGTTTAGTGGTGATGGTGATGGTTGTGGATATGTCCAGGGGAAAGGCATGCGTGCCTGAGGTGAGACTGGTTGAGGCCTGACCGGGGGATAGGCATGGGTGCTTGAGGAGTGGATGGTTGAGGCAGGAGTTGGCTGGGGGTTTGTGGGAGAGACGGAAGAGGTCAGTGGCCGGGCAGAGTGGAGAAGAGAGGCTGAGGACATTGAGGCGAGTGTGGATGGTTCTGCGGAACTTGTGTGGTGAGGCAGCCGGGGTTGTTGAGGTCGTGTATGGTTAGGAGTTGTGCGTATCCCAGATGGTTGAAGCTGGATATCTTCGCTGCTGATGAAGAGATGAATCGAGATGACAAGATGATGGAAAGTGCAATGATGTCATGTATCCTAGGAGTTATGCTGAATGTTCATTCTTGGTAGTTGTCATATGTGTCATGTTGTTGTTGCAAGATGGCCATGGTTGTTTACCCATGATCATCTTGAGGGGGTGTGTTGGACCATGAGTGAGTTTAGTAGTAGCGCTGTAGTAATATTGTATCCAGTGTGAGGCCCATAGAGGCCCATGTCGATGTAGTATTGTAACCCTAACTCAGATGATATAAATACACAGTGTGGTGGTCTGAGTAACCTAACCCACCCATTCGCTGAAACTCTACAAAATATGAGCCACCAATCATGAGCCGTTGAATGCTCTACATGTCCACGATTGACAACAACAACAACAACAACAAGAAAGCCTTTATTCCCAAACAAGTTGGGGTAGGCTATACAAGTCCACAATTGACACGATTACAATTTCTCACTATTTGGCCGTAGGCTACTGCTCTAGTTACATCATGTTTGATATCTTTCTGCGATCCTGTATTACATGTTTATGCACGTCATAATGCTTCTACTACTATTTGGTGTCAATTTAATTATAGCAAAGCCGTGACTCGTAACTGTTTGTTGTTATTACACGTGCAGCAGGCACATCTTACACTCATAAACGTAGAGTAAAGCTTGCCTATAATCATGTAAGTACCTGCTGTTTTTTGTATATTGCTTAATGCAAACTTCTATATCTTGGACCTGTTTTTGTTTACAATTGGCCTCTACTTCATGCAGAGGAGAAACAGTGAGGCACCAGGTTCTTCTGTCCAAGTACCCGATGAGGTCCGTGTGACTCAAAAAAAAGCTCACGTAAGTTCCCTGTTTTTTTTGGAATGTTAATTTACCTCCTGTGCATAGTTCAATTGCATCATTTTCTGTATGTTGCACTACCTAAGTTGCCTAATGGAATCTAATAAAATATAAACAATGACCATATGGAACATTGCACACTTGCCTTTGACCCATCGGCATCCGGCATGCACGGGTATAAGTTACATGATTTGGCTATGTTAATACAAGTCCTGAAATTCTATTATGTTAATTTTTTGCCTGTTGCTTCATTGAGTTTGCCTGTTGTTCCATGGCTAGTGCATGAAGTTTGATAGAAATGATCCTAGCTGAAATGATGCACTTCATGTTTTTTATTGCTTTATTCCTAACCTAGCTTCCTATTCTACTTGAAACATGATTGCTTTATTCCTAACCTAGCTTCCTATTCTACTTGAAACATGGTGAAAAAATAGTTATATTACTTGTTTAAATGTCTAGCTTTGTTTTTCTGAGTCACATTGACATGATGTGGTATATCCATATTCAAATGATCTGGCTGTTTATATAATACGCTCCATGTTCAATTGCTTCATTCAGTTTCTAGTAATCTATTATACATGATGCACATGGTGCTACTTGTTATATGCCCTTTTTTGTTTGAGTTTGATCATGAATTCAAGATTAAGCATTGCCTAAATGTTGACCAACGTAGGAAGATTCCCTCCCTTGTCTATACGTTGTGAGATAGATGATGAGACCTCTCTAGCAGCGAATTTATACGCGCTAGATAACACCCCGTTTAATTCGGTCCTGTTGGGACTCGAACCCGGGTGGGCTGGCTGCGCACTCGCAAGCCTTGCCACTGAGCTAGCACTCGGTTCTCGAGATTAAGCAATGCCTCGTTATGCTTAATTTAAATGTTATGGCACTTCATACAAGCCATACAATTAATTGTTGCATTGACCTTCTGCGATGTCGAAGGCACTATCTGAGTCATGCTTAAATCAATCATACATTATTTTCCTAATTGTATCAAATCCAACATGCACATCTTTTGACTGTATTTGGCTATTTGCTAGATTTCTTAAATGCGGTGACACTGGCTTCGTTATTGGGCACATGATGTCTAGTTGCTTGGTTCATTGTATACATCATCGCCATGATCTAGTTTGGTTTGTTCTAAGAGGCATGTGGCTTAACTGGTTTCTTTGTTGTATCTGCCCATGGTTCTTTCAAAATTATGTCAACAATGCTGTTTGTTTGCCTTGTATTGTATTGCATTTTAACTTGTTTTGTCTTAGTTTCAGCCTGCAAACAAAGCTGTAATGTCAGTAGGGACAACCCATTTATCAAGTGTTGCGGTCATTTCACAGAGCAACAGTGACAGTGGCACGTGCTCTCATTGGTCCACTGAGTCTAGTACACCAACCATTCCAGAAGAAATAGATGTACGAGGCTCTATTTTGGATTGCTTGTTGTGTTATATCAGCTCAATGATGTTCTTGAAATTGGAGGTCTTTTATTGCATCATATGATGTTGTAACTTGTTTTATCTAAATTTCAGGCTTCAAATAAAGCTACAATGCCAGAAGCAAGGGCCAATGCCTCAAGTATTGATGTTTCACAAAGCAACAGTGAGAGTGCATATTGCTCGCATAGGCCCATGGTATCTATTGGTCAACTTAATCCGGCACAAAGAGATTTGGGGGATGCACTCCAAGAGGCAGTTGATATATTTGGGCGGGAAAACAAAGATGCTGATGAATTAATTGCCAAGACATGCCAAGAGATACATGAATTGAAAAATAGGCAAACTTTGACAGAAAATGTTCTAAAGAATCTCCTATGCACTTGTCATGGTAAGCCAGTTGTGATGTGTCTGGGAATTGAAGGTGTCTAAATAAACTTTGATTCTGTTGTTCAGTCAAGTGGACTGCTGATGCCAATGCTGTAACTAATTACTGCTCAAAATTTCATTCAAAATTTCGTGGTCTGTAATAATTGCAAATTTTGTTGTTGTACTAAAATTAGATATGTTCCATGTGACTGCTGTATTTTGTGTGAAATAATATCCTGATGTGTACTTCAATTAAACCATAAATCGGCTGCATGCTGAAAATTTGAATCTGAGCGCATGATACGTCCAATTTGCATCACTATTTTATATCATAATTTGCTGTTATTCATTGATATATTTCATATTGGGACACAATACTTATGTTATTTCATCTATTTTGCATGTTTCATCATTATTGGAGGATCAAGCACCGGAGCCAGGATTCTGCTGGAAAAAGCACCGTCAGAACGCAATATTTCGGAAGATCAACTGTGGGAGGAAATTATACCAAAAATCCTATTTTTCAAGATGACGAAGGAAGCCAGAAGGAGGGGCCAGGAGGACCCAGGGTGGGCCCACACCCTAGGGCGGCGCGGCCCATGCCTTGGCCGCGCCGCCATGTGGTTTGGGGGGCCCACGACCCCTTTCGCCTCCTTTTCTTCGCAAAATCCTTCGTCCCGAAAACCTAAGCCACAGAGGGTACCTCGCGAAGAGTTACAGCCGCCTCTGCGGGGCGGAGAACACCAGAGAGAAAAGAGCTCTCCGGCGGGCAGGAATCCGCCGGGGAAATTCCCTCCGGGAGGGGGAAATCGACGCCATCGTCACCGTCATCGAGCTGGACATCATCACCATCACCATCATCATCATCTCCACCATCATCACCGCCGTCATCACCGCTGGACACCGTCACCGCCGTAGCAATTTGGGTTTGATCTTGATTGTTTGATAGGGGAAACTCTCCCGGTATCAATTTATACTTGTTGTTGATGCTATTGAGTGAAACCATTGAACCAAGTTTATGTTCAGATTGTTATTCATCATCATATCACCTCTGATCATGTTCCGTATGATGTCTCGTGAGTAGTTCGTTTAGTTCTTGAGGACATGGGTGAAGTCTAAATGTTAGTAGTGAACTATGGTTGAGTAATATTCAATGGTGTGATATTTAAGTTGTGGTGTTATTCTTCTAGTGGTGTCATGTGAACGTCGACTACATGACACTTCACCATTTATGGGCCTAGGGGAATGCATCTTGTATTCGTTTGTTAATTGCGGGGTTGCCGGAGTGACAGAAACCTAAACCCCCGTTGGTATATCGATGCAGGAGGGATCGCAGGATCTCAGAGTTTAAGGCTGTGGTTAGATTTATTCTTAATTACTTTCTTGTAGTTGCGGATGCTTGCAAGGGGTATAATCACAAGTATGTATTAGTCCTAGGAAGGGCGGTACATTAGCATAGGTTCACCCACACAACACTTATCATAACAGTGAAGATTAATTAGCCGTATGTAGCGAAAGCACTAGACTAAAATCCCGTGTGTCCTCGAGAACGTTTGGTCATTATAAGTAAACAAACCGGCTTGTCCTTTGTGCTAAAAAGGATTGGGCCACTCGCTGCAATTATTACTCTCGCACTTTACTTACTCGTACTTTATTCAACTATTACATCAAAACCCCCTGAATACTTGTCTGTGAGCATTTACAGTGAATCCTTCATCGAAACTGCTTGTCAACACCTTCTGCTCCTCGTTGGGATCGACATTCTTACTTATCGAAGATACTACGATACACCCCCTATACTTGTGGGTCATCAAGACTATTTTCTGGCGCCGTTGCCGGGGAGTGAAGCGCTATTGGTAAGTGGAATTGGTAAGGAAAACCTTTACTGTTGTGCTGATTTTATTTCTACCTGCTGCTATAAGTCATCATGGAGAGATCTTCTCTTCAATTTCTATTTGGGAAATCTACTACTACTGCAACGGTAGTGGATGAGGCGCCAGGTGAGGAAGTGATACCATATAAAATACCTATGAAAATTATTGAACGTGTTATGGATAACCGCTATGAAGGGGATGGAACTGTCCATCCCGGTGATCATTTACTGTTTTTGCATGAATTATGCGGGTTATTCAAATGTGCAGGTATTGCTATGGATGAAGTGAGGAAGAAACTATTCTCTTTATCGCTGTCTGGTAAAGCGGCGCATTGGTATAAATTACTGGATAATGGGGATTCTCTTGAATGGAATGATATTGTACCCTTGTTTTATTCTAAGTTCTATCCTCCAAGTGAAATTCACAAGGATCGGAATCGCATATATAATTTTTGGCCTCATGATGGAGAGAGTATTGCCCAAGCTTGGGGGAGATTGAAGTCTTTAATGCTCAAATGCCCCATTCATGAGCTTCCTGGTAATGTTATTATTGATAATTTCTATGCAAGACTTTCTTTTCAAGACAAGACCTTGCTGGATACTTCTTGTTCTGGATCATTTACACGCAACAAAGAAGAGTTTAAAAGGGACCTTCTTGATCGGATCCAAGAAAATACTGAAGGATGGGAGAACGACAAGGATAGAGAATCAGGTATAATTTATGATTATAAATGCATTGAAGCTTTTATGGATACTGATAAATTTCGTAATATGAGTGCTACATATGGTCTTGATTCTCAAGTTGCTGTAAATCTTTATAAAGCTTTTGCCTCTCATTATGAATTGCCAAAGAAGAATTTTGATAAGTATCATGAACCGTATAAAGATAAAATTGATTCATCTATTAATAAATGCGTTGTAGTTGAAACTGCTGATCATGTTATTCCTGAAGCTTATATTGAAAAAACTCCTTTCCCTGCTAAAATGAAGGAGTACTCTGTTATAAATAGTGCGGTTCATAAAAGTGAAAAGAAACCTGTAGAACCTGAAGAACAAATAAAAGTTGAACCTGCTGTTGCAATAGTTAAAGATCTTGTGACTGAAAATGTGGAGGATGGTCATATTATTTTCTATGAAGATGCTTCTAATATTGTTTCACATCCTAATAAACCCAAACAAGCTAGTGTTCCTATGCTATCTGTTAGAATTGGTGATCATTGCTATTATGGATTATGTGATATTGGTGCAAGTGTTAGTGCTATTCCGTATGAGCTTTACACGGAGATTATGCATGAAATTGATTCTTGTGAACTTGAAGATATTGATGTGGTTATTCAACTGGCTAATAGAGAAACTATTTCTCCAATTGGTATTGTTCAAGATGTGGAAGTTTTATGCGGTAAGATTAAATATCCTGCTGACTTTTTGGTACTTGGTTCTGCTGCTAGTGATTATTGTCCTATTATTTTTGGTAGACCTTTTCTAAATACTTGTGGAGCTATTATAGATTGCAAGAAAGAGAAAATTTTGACTAAATTTGCTAGTGAATCCTATGAGTTTAACTTCTCTAAATTTACCAAAACTCCTTATAAAGCTGATTTGCCTAGTGATGATTTTAAAATGGAGCAGTGTGCATCTATTGTTCTTGTTCCTAATAATCCTTTGCAGCAACATTTGGAGGATAGCGAGAGTGAAGTTTTTAGGAAAGAAAGAGATGAGCTTGAGGAAATTTTTCTTCGCCAACCCATTCTCAAGCATGATTTACCGGTGGAAGATTTGGGTACAACACCGCCACCAAAGGAAGATCCTGTTTTTGATTTAAAGCCTTTGCCTGATAATCTTAAATATGCTCATATTGATGATAAGAAAATATATCCTGTTATTATTAGTTCTAAGCTTTCAGAGATTGAGGAAGAAAGGTTATTGGAAATATTGAAGAAGCACCGAGGAGCTATTGGCTACACTCTTGATGATTTGAAAGGGATTTCTCCTTCTATTTGCCAACATGCTATTAATATGGAAGATGATGCAAAGCCTGTTGTTGAACATCAGCGTCGTCTAATTCCGAAGATGAAGGAAGTGGTAAGGAATGAGGTATTACGACTTCTTGAAGCTGGTATTATATATCCTATTGCTGATAGTAGATGGGTTAGTCCTGTGCATTGCGTTCCCAAGAAAGGAGGAATGACTGTTGTGCCTAATGATAATGATGAGCTCATTCCTCAAAGAGTAGTTGTAGGGTATAGAATGTGCATTGATTTTCGAAAAGTTAATAAAGTTACTAAGAAAGATCATTCCCCTTTACCATTTATTGATCAAATGCTAGAAAGATTGTCTAAAAATACTCATTTTTGTTTTCTTGATGGTTATTCTGGATTTTCACAAATTGCTGTTAAAGCTAAAGATCAAGAGAAAACCACTTTTACTTGTCCCTATGGAACTTATGCTTATAGACGCATGCCTTTTGGTTTATGTAATGCTCCTGCTACTTTTCAAAGATGCATGTCTGCTATTTTTCATGGTTTTTGTGAAAGTATTGTAGAGGTATTCATGGATGATTTTTCCGTCTATGGGAATTCTTTTGATAGTTGCTTGCGAAACCTTGATAAAGGTTTGCAGAGATGTGAAGAAACTAACCTTGTTCTTAATTGGGAGAAATGCCACTTTATGGTTAATGAAGGAATTGTATTGGGACATAAAATTTCTGAGAGAGGTATTGAAGTTGATAGAGCTAAAGTTGAAGCAATTGAGAAGATGCCCTATCCGAGGGATGTTAAAGGTATTCGTAGTGTTCTTGGTCATGTTGGGTTTTATAGGAGATTTATTAAAGATTTCTCCAAGATTTCAAAGCCTCTTACTAATCTTCTTCAAAAAGATGTACCATTTGTTTTTGATGATGATTGTAAGGAAGCTTTTGAAACTCTAAAGAAAGCCCTAACAACTGCTCCTATAGTTGAACCTCCTGATTGGAACTTACCCTTTGAGATTATGTGTGATGCTAGTGATTTTGCTGTAGGCGCTGTTCTTGGACAGCGAGTAGATAAAAAACTGAATGTTATTCATTATGCTAGTAAAACTCTTGATGCTGCTCAAAGAAATTATGCTACAACTGAAAAAGAATTATTAGCTGTAGTCTTTGCTTGTGATAAATTTAGATCTTATATTGTTGATTCAAAAGTTACTATTCATCTTGATCATGCTGCAATTAGATACCTAATGACAAAGAAAGATGCTAAGCCGAGGCTTATTAGATGGGTACTTCTTTTGCAAGAATTTGATTTACATATTGTAGATAGGAAAGGTGCTGATAATCCTGTTGCTGATAATTTGTCTAGATTGGAAAATATTGCTTATGATCCTGTTCCTGTTAATGATAGTTTTCCAAATGAACAATTGGCTGTAATAAAGGTGAGCTCATGAGGCAGGTCCTTGGTATCTTGATTATGCTAACTTTATTGTTTCCAAGTACTTGCCTCCAACCTTTTCAGCTCAGCAAAGGAGGAAATTCTTTTATGATTTGAGGCATTATTTCTGGGATGACCCACACTTATATAAAGAAGGAGTGGATGGTATTATGCGAAGATGTGTTCCCGAATATGAACAACAGGAGATATTGAGTAAATGTCATGGTAGTGCTTATGGAGGACATCACGCCGGAGAAAGAACCGCGCAAAAGGTTCTACAATCAGGTTTTTATTGGCCAACTCTCTTCAAGGATGCGAGAAAGTTTATTTTATCTTGTGATGAATGCCAAAGGGTTGGTAATATCTCCAGACGCAATGAAATGCCAATGAATTATACTCTTGTTATTGAACCGTTTGATTGTTGGGGATTTGACTTCATGGGACCTTTTCCGTCTTCAGAAGGTAACACTCATATACTTGTTGCTGTTGATTATGTTACTAAATGGGTGGAAGCTATACCTACAAAAAGTGCTGATGGTGAGACCTCTTTAAGAATGCTTTTAGATATTATTTTTCCTAGATTTGGAGTGCCTAGATATATTATGACTGATGGAGGTTCTCATTTTATTCATGGAGGTTTTAGAAAAACTCTTGCTAGGTATGGTATTAATCATAGAATTGCTTCCGCTTATCATCCTCAAACTAGTGGTCAAGTAGAATTATCGAATAGAGAAATTAAATCTATTTTGGGAAAGACCGTTAATAAAACCAGAAAGAATTGGGCTAGTAAATTGAAGGATGCATTATGGGCTTACAGAACTGCTTATAAAAATCCCATGGGAATGTCACCTTATAAAATGGTTTATGGGAAAGCTTGTCATTTACCTTTAGAACTAGAGCACAAAGCTTATTGGGCTGTTAGAGAATTAAATAAAGATCCTAAACTTGCCGGTGATAAGAGGTTGCTGCAATTAAGTTCTCTAGATGAATGGAGAAGTGAAGCTTATGAAAATGCTAAACTCTTTAAAGAGAAAGTTAAAAAATGGCATGATAGAAGGATTATCAAAAGAGAATTTAATATTGGGGATAAAGTCCTATTGTATCGGTCTCGTCTCAGATTCTTTGCAGGGAAATTACTCTCGAAATGGGAAGGACCATATGTTGTTGAGGAGGTGTATCGTTCAGGAGCAATCAAAATTAGCTCTCTCCAAGGCAATGCTACGCAAGTGGTGAATGGACAAAGACTCAAGCATTATATCTCGCGTGATTCCTATAATGTTGATGTTGATATTATTCAAGTGGAAACACCGGAGGCTTTCATCAAAGGGCAAATTGACAGTCCGCCAGAACTCGACTTTGAATAGGTAACAGTACTGGTAATGAAAATTACGCAATTTACTTTCCGAACAATATTTTTGCTGTTTTTAGAAAATATGAAAAATTACGAGTTCGAAACGGAGTGGAAAGGACGCACGAGGGGGCGCCACCATAGGCCGGCGCGGCCAAGCCTGGGCCCGCGCCGCCCTATGGTTTGGCCGCCTCGTTGCCCCTTTTCGACTCTAGTTCGATCTGGTACTTTCCGTTTGTCGCGAAATTTTTTGCTATATAATCCCCCGGACCCCTGGAGGTCCGTATATCGTGTTCTCGACGTGTTTTGTTTCGAGTTGTTTCTGCCAGGAATTATTTCAGATCTAGAGCCATCATGTCCTCGTCGGAAACTCCGAAGGACAGCTCCCGCAAGGATATTGGCAACTTGTACATGGAGGAGCTGAAGATGCACCCAAAGGAGTTGATGCTCGTCGAGGGAGAACTGCAGATCAAGGATGTTCAGGGTCCTAAACGAGAAGGAAGCTTGGAAGACAGGATGGAGAAGCTAGAACAAGAGGTTTTCGAATACAAGAAGATGGCTGAGCGTGAGGTGGATATCTTCCACAGGATTGTGTCTGAACTCATTGCTGAACATAAGAAGGAAACTGCAAAGCTTTGGAGCGACATCCTCTCACTTCACGACACACCACCAACAAGCTCCAAGCACAACTCTACGACGTTCAGAATCAGAACTGTGAGTATGAAAACAGGTTTAAATACATAAGCCGTGCTGCTAGTTTCAGGATTTCCGAGACCAAGATGTCGTTTCTTGATGGAGAGCCTTTTCCTTGGAAGTTTGATGACGGGAATTCATCACCACCATCTCCGAAGGAGTAATTCATCATCGGTATTGGCATCCCCTTGGTTTGTTCCAAGCTTGGGGGAGTGCCGCGGTATCACATTATCACTACCTTTTACTTTTATTGTCGAGTAGTGTCATATCATGAGTAGGGAAGTTATCATATAAGATGGGTTGCAGTTGGAAGTATCTCTCCTTTAGTTGGTTATCTATGTATCCCTTGGTGTGAGTTATCGTTATGGAATATTAATGAGAAGTCTTATCATTTACATATTGCACATCTTATTCTAGTTTGCAATCTCTATTATATGATTTACCTTGTTGTTAGTATTGGTATCACTTTGGGAGCATTGAATAAATCTATTTGGTTTTGGCAAACTTAGCATTGGTCAATAGCAACAATACTTTGAGGTTTAAGTAGAAAAGAGAAATACATGTAGATGTTTCATTGTCTTTCTTGTTAGCTCATAGCTTATTATTCTGAAGTTAAGATTGTTTGTGCTTACAAGGAAGATGCATGATTGTTTCTATCACATGTATATTTGTTTGTTTCCCTCGACTCTTATGCTTGCTAATTAACCTTGCTAGCCAAAGACCTGCACTGAGAGGGAATACTTCTCGTGCGTCCAAACCTTAACCCAAACCTATGCCATTTGTGTCCACCATACCTACCTACTACATGGTAATTTCTGCCATTCCAAGTAAATACTTCATGTGCTACCTTTAAACAATTCAAAACTTAGTATCTCTTATTTGTGTCAATGTTTCATAGCTCATGAGGAAGTATGTGGTGTTTTATCTTTCAATCTTGTTGGGCAACTTCCACCAATAGACTAGTGGCTTCATCCGCTTATCCAATAATTTTGCAAAAAGAGCTGGCAATGGGATTCCCAGTCCCAAATTAATCAAACTAAATAGACACTCCTCCATGGTATGTGATTGATGGACGGCACCCGAAGATTCGGTTAGCCATGGCTTGTGTAAGCAAAGGTTGGGGGAAGTGTCATCATCATAATAAAGCTAAAATAAAAAGGCACTCCTTCATGGTATGAGATTGTTGGCAGGCACCCGAGGATTCGGTTAGCCATGGTTTGTGAAAGAAAGGTTGGAAGGAGTGCCACACAAAATGAAAATAATATGGGAGCCGCTCTTAGGAGGTTGTCTGGCAAGGGGGTTAGAGTACCCGCTACCAGTCGTTGACAACAACAAACACCTCTCAAAATGTTACTTTTATTCTCTTTATATGATTGCAAAACTGAAAAAGCTCTAGCACATGATTTAATCCCTGCTTCCCTCTGCGAAGGGCATGTCTTTTACTTTATGTTGAGTCAGTAAACCTATTTCCCTCCATCTCAAGCAAGCATTTGAGTAGTTGTGATCAAACCATTATACTGTGATTTGCTTCATCATGTCTTTTATTCTTCCTTGTTTAGTACAAGTTTTATCTGAATGAATATAGCTTTGCAAGTTATCAATGATCATGAAAAGACCATTATGATTGAGTATGCAAGTTGTGCCTTATAAACTTTAACATGAGAGCGCTGCTCAATGAGATAAATATAATCTGTTAATTGTTCTCTGACCAAGAACGAAGTTTGCCATCACCAATTATGATTTCTTATGCACCTTTACTTGTGATTACCTTATACTTGTTTCAAGTTGAGTTATAAGAGGTTGTTTACTATAATGTCTTATGTGAATGAATATGATGCTTCTTGTCCGTATTTTATTTATCGACTCTTCACTCCATAAACATGTGGTCCTGTCTATCGAGCTCAGTTTCGCTTGGGGACAAGCGAAGTCTAAGCAGGGGGAGTTGATACGTCCAATTTGCATCACTATTTTATATCATAATTTGCTGTTATTCATTGATATATTTCATATTGGGACACAATACTTATGTTATTTCATCTATTTTGCATGTTTCATCATTATTGGAGGATCAAGCACCGGAGCCAGGATTCTGCTGGAAAAAGCACCGTCAGAACGCAATATTTCGGAAGATCAACTGTGGGAGGAAATTATACCAAAAATCCTATTTTTCAAGATGACGAAGGAAGCCAGAAGGAGGGGCCAGGAGGACCCAGGGTGGGCCCACACCCTAGGGCGGCGCGGCCCATGCCCTGGCCGCGCTGCCATGTGGTTTGGGGGGCCCACGACCCCTTTCGCCTCCTTTTCTTCGCGAAATCCTTCGTCCCGAAAACCTAAGCCACAGAGGGTACCTCGCAAAGAGTTACAGCCGCCTCTGCGGGGCGGAGAACACCAGAGAGAAAAGAGCTCTCCGGCGGGCAGGAATCCGCCGGGGAAATTCCTCGGGAGGGAAATCGACGCCATCGTCACCGTCATCGAGCTGGACATCATCGCCATCACCATCATCATCATCTCCACCATCATCACCGCCGTCATCACCGCTGGACACCGTCACCGCCGTAGCAATTTGGGTTTGATCTTGATTGTTTGATAGGGGAAACTCTCCCGGTATCGATTTCTACTTGTTGTTGATGCTATTGAGTGAAACCATTGAACCAAGTTTATGTTCAGATTGTTATTCATCATCATATCACCTCTGATCATGTTCCGTATGATGTCTCGTGAGTAGTTCGTTTAGTTCTTGAGGACATGGGTGAAGTCTAAATGTTAGTAGTGAACTATGGTTGAGTAATATTCAATGGTGTGATATTTAAGTTGTGGTGTTATTCTTCTAGTGGTGTCATGTGAACGTCGACTACATGAGACTTCACCATTTATGGGCCTAGGGGAATGCATCTTGTATTCGTTTGCTAATTGCGGGGTTGCCGGAGTGACAGAAACCTAAACCCCCGTTGGTATATCGATGCAGGAGGGATCGCAGGATCTCAGAGTTTAAGGCTGTGGTTAGATTTATTCTTAATTACTTTCTTGTAGTTGCGGATGCTTGCAAGGGGTATAATCACAAGTATGTATTAGTCCTAGGAAGGGCGGTACATTAGCATAGGTTCACCCACACAACACTTATCATAACAGTGAAGATTAATTAGCCGTATGTAGCGAAAGCACTAGACTAAAATCCCGTGTGTCCTCGAGAACGTTTGGTCATTATAAGTAAACAAACCGGCTTGTCCTTTGTGCTAAAAAGGATTGGGCCACTCGCTGCAATTATTACTCTCGCACTTTACTTACTCGTACTTTATTCAACTGTTACATCAAAACCCCCTGAATACTTGTCTGTGAGCATTTACAGTGAATCCTTCATCGAAACTGCTTGTCAACACCTTCTGCTCCTCGTTGGGATCGACATTCTTACTTATCGAAGATACTACGATACACCCCCTATACTTGTGGGTCATCAGCGCACGTGTGAACTGTTTTCTGCTCATAATGCAATAAAGGCTGTTTCTTCGAAGGACTACGTACATGGGGAACGGGATCCTCTAACTTGAAGGTGAAAAGTTAGAGAAGCTACAGTACTCTAACTTTCCTTCCTCCAAACCATATGTCTAAAATCCAAATAATTTAAATTAATTTGCACAATACAAACTTGTGTCTTGCATTTGAAGTAATTACATGCAGAGAAAATTATGGTGTAATAAAATTTAGTTTAGTTTTTAAACATCTACAGTAATCACCTTTATTAGTTAAAGACAGTGCATAACCTTGTACTTATGCTACAGAAGCCTGACTTTGCTTCTTTATTTTTCCTGACTTAGCTCCTTCACGTTAGAGGATACGGTTCCCGTACATGGTAGCCCATTAATAATTATGCCTGCTAGCAAGATAGATGGTCCTTATTATAGTCAGGCATGTCAACTTGTATGATTAAAAGTAGTTCGTACACATTAAATCTACCATCTGCATTTTTCTCTGTAATAACTTTTCTTTTTACACAACTCAAAACTTGTCTGGCTAATATGAAATTTGAGATGGCAAAACCCGGGAAAGATAAAGATATCACCAAAAACTCTTTCCTGCAAAATGCTGGGTTTTGAAGCCCAAGTCCAAGTCTTTCTCTGCTCAAGTTTTGGAGGAACAACTCCAAGTAGAACGAGTTGCAACAGCTATGCTAAGAACAAAAGTTGACATGTTGAGATCGAGATTAGAAGCATGTGATGCCCTACTGCACGAGGCCAATCAAGTTCGTTATAATCTCCCAAAGACTAAGAAAATGCCATAGATAATTGGAGATGAACACTAACATAGTGAGTACATTGGTCTTGTGAAATGTTTCCTTAGATTAAGGCACCGTTCAGACTTTTGTTGGTGGATGCATGTCGTGGTATCGTCACGGCATATGCCATAGGGTGGCTAATCGAAGTGGTTCCTGAGGGATCTCACGGCGGTATCCGGATGCGGGTATGGGCACGAGCGACACGGCGACGTACCCAGGTTCGAGGCCCTCCGATGGAGGTAAAACCTCTACTCCTGCTATGAGTGTATATGATGATCACACAGTACAATGGTGCTCCTAGAGCTGTGTCCGGCTGCTCCTGAGAGGCTAAGGAAGACTATGGTCTTTCTCACAGGGCAGCTCTGTAGGTGGGTGAAAGCAATAAATGATCGATCCCCTGCACGAGAGGGGGTAGTGCGGCTTATATAGGCACCGGCACTTTACATATAAGACCCTATAGTTTACTGGCCGGCTTGGCCGGCTCCGGCTTCCGCTCCTTCCTGAGGCGGTGACGTCAGGAGTGGTTGAGGCATCGTGGCCTGTCCCATCCGGCTGCCACGGTCAGCGGTATGGAGGAGGTGTCCCTGTCGCCGTCAGCCCACCGTACTGCAAGACGGATCGTCGTAAGCCCTGACGGCCTGTCCGGCGCGTGGCACTATTGCTCCACAGTGCCCCGCGCTTTACGGAAGATGGAGTCAGCGTGGACTTTGGGAACCCGGATCGCCTACCCGGTTCCTTCCAGTGCAAGACTCGCCAGCCTCGAGTCGGTCTGAGGTACAAACCCCAGTCGGATATGGCTTGTAGAAGCCGGCCCAACTACAGCATTGGTGGCCGTAGCCAGGCCGACTAGGACCTAGAGCCAGCCGGCTTCCGGACCAGCCGGCCACGGCGCCGGCCGGCTGCTCCTCAGCCGGCCTTTGCCGCGAGCCGGCCAGTGGCCAGCCGGCTGCTCCGCGTCCATTGCCCTATCCGGGGTCTTCCCCCCGACATTAGCCCCCGAAGCTGGCAAGGTCCTGCGTTTAGAAGGACCTAGGCAGGTTTTCCTGGCTTCTCGAATATATTAGACGGCACTTGGAGGGGCCGACTGAGAATTTCCATTCAGCCGGCTGCGCCCTCATCCGGCTCGTTCCTGCCGGCTGCTTCTAGCCGGCCGCTTTTTATACTTGTGCAGTTTTTGCTTTCTCGCAAGATCTGATGGCGCCTCCGCCTTGCTGATGAATTTTGGCTCGAGTGGAACTTCTTGTCCGGCTCCGGCTCGCTGCGCGCCGGAGTCTCCGCCGCCTCGGGTTCTGCGCCCGACTTGACCGGCCTGACGCCAGGGCTCTGCCGCCGGTTCGTCTGGTCACATCAATGTCCCTCCGGATCCGGTGCGGTAGTGGGCGACGTGGTGTGGCCGTTTCTGGTAACGGTAGCGGTCGTGGGAGGAGTTACGGCGCAGTAAATCCGGAGACGTGGCCCACGTCGGCCACTTGGAGGCCAACCGCCCGCCGCGGTCGGCTATAAATGCCGCGGGGGCGGTACCGAGGCGGCACTTGCCCCTTTCTTCCTCCTCGCGCTCCTGCCTCGCTCCTCCTCTTCACTCGAGCTCTGCGCTGCTCCGACGCCATTCCTCTTCCGCTCTTCTGGCGAACCTCAGCGAGCGGTCGCCCCGACGATCCTCCGCCGAGCTACCGCCGCAAACCCGCCAATCCGGCGCCACGGGGCCACGCGCATCGACGGCGCGCACTTCTCCACCGCGATCTCCTCCGGCGAGGAGCGGCTCTTCTTCGCCCTTCCGCCTCTCTTGGACCTCCTCCTCTTCTTCGTCCTCGATGGCTCAGCCGAGCGGCTCCTGGAAGGGTTCCTATATGCAGGACGACGACATTGCCCGGCTCGTGCGCCTCCGCCGCATCCCGGCGGGGGTGATTACCAGGGCGCCGGGCGCGGAGGAGGAGCCTCGGCCGGAGCCCGGCGAACGCGTGGTCTTCGGCGCACATCTCGACCGTGGATTGGGTCTGCCGGCTTCCAACTTCTTCCGCCGGTTCCTCTATCACTTCGGCCTGCAGCCGCACCACCTGCCGGCCAACGCCATGATCCTCCTCAGCTGCTACGTGGCCTTCATGGAAGGCTACGCCGGCTTGTGGCCGGACGTGGAGTTTTGGAGCCGGCTCTTCTACATCAAGGCGCAGACGACCGAAGGCCGCCTGAGGACCTGCGGCGCCGCCTCCATCTACCCCCGTACGGGTACGTCCTTCCCGCGGATTCCGACTGTCGATTCTGTAAAGAATTGGCAGATGTCTTTCTTTTATGTGCGGAACGAAAGCCCGGCCTTCGACCGGCTCAACCTGCCGGAATTCAACCCGGCTCCGCCAGTCGGCCGGATCAACTGGGGCTACAACCCCAAGTCCTCGGACCCGGACGCGGAGGTGAACCTCCTGTGGGACTTCCTGGGCGAGTGCGTCACGGGGGGCCGGCTGAGTGCCGAGGACCTCCTCTGCACCTACATCTCGCGCCGGGTCATACCGCTCCAGTGGCGCGTCCACAAGATCGGCCACATGTCCGGCCGGCTCGACCCGACACGGACGTCGAAGTTGGAGCTCTCCAAGTCCCAGGTGGCTCACCGGGTGAACAACATCACCAAGGCCAACATGTCGGACAACTGGGACTGGGGACTGGCGCCTTACGATCGGGAGCAGCCGCCGGAACTGGTAAGTTTGATGTTTTTCCGTCTTCCGACTTGCGGCAGCATGGCCGACTCGATATTTATCTTTGTTTTCAGCTTTTCACCCGCCAAGGCATCGAGGATGGCGACTTGGCGACGAAGGTCTGGACGCCGGATCTCGTTGACCCGGCTGACTTAGCCGGCGACCAAGCTGGCGACGACGATCTGCCGGTGGCGCAGGATCAGGGCGGCCAGGGGGAGCATAACCCGCCGCCTTCGCCTGAGCATGAGCAGGAGCAGGAGCAGGAGCAGCTGCAGGCGGAGCCGGCCCAATCCGGCACGGGGCCCATCCCGGCGGTGCCTCTGCGCGCGGCGCCGCCTACGAGCACGGCGACTTCTGCGCCGAAGGGGAGGAAGCGGGCCGGCGTCGGGTCCACGGCCGCTTCGGAGGCGAGGGCCAAGAAACAGCGCCGGCTGGCGCCCAAGAAGGTCCCGGAGAAAGCCGGGTGAGTTCTTTTTCCTCTGTTGTTTGATTCCTTTTCTTTCCTTCCTCTGTACTTATCTTTTCTTGCTTGTTCGACTAGGGCCGCGATTAAGTTTACCCAGGGAGGCGGCTCTCGGCAGGCTCCTCCCGTCACGTCGCCGCTTCAGCGGCAGAGGAGGGAGCCAACCCCGCAACCTTCAGCACGCGCGCGCACGCCGCCGGCTGCTAACGTGCCACCTGCGGCCACGCCACCACCTGCGGGGGCGTCCTCTTCTGCCGCGCCTTCTGCGGCGCCTGGCAGCGGAGACCAGGGTCAGTCGGCGCGCCGGCCGACCTTAGACGACATGTTCCCGCGCCGCGCCCCGTTTGTGGAGCGGGCAGCCGGAGCTGGCAGGGGCATGCCATCTGCGGCAGGAGCTGGAGCTGGTGGGGCTGCGCCGCCTTCGACCGGAGTCGGCGGGCCCGCGCCCAACGTCGTGGTGCTGGAGAGTTCTCCGAAAGGAGCGCCTCAAGCGCCGGATGCGACGGCTCCCACCGGGCCGACTGCTTCGACCGCGCCGCCTCCAGCTTCGGAGCCGACGAGGAGGGAGCCGACCGGGAAGGAGCCGGCGAGGGGGGAGCCAGCGCGTTCAAAGGACGCCGACTCCCGGGCTCTGGTGAGGACGAGGGGCCCGCCGGGCCCAACTGAGGGCCTTCACGTGGCCAAGGGGGCCCGGCTGCTTCATGTGTCGTCTGCCTCTGACTCCAGCCTTGGCTCGGCTGGCACCATGGAGGCTGCGTGGCATACGGCGGATTCTTGCGAGGTGTTCAACCGGGAGGGGCAGCCTGGTACGGCGCCCATGAAGATGGTCTTCTCCGGCTACCGGGCCGCCCTTAAGAACAAGGCCGCCGAGGCCCTTGCCCAGCTAGCAACGCTGGAGGATGCTGACAAGGTAGGTGTCTTCTTGTTTTTGCAATTTTGTTATTATCCTGGTAGCCCTCCGAGGCATGGTCCGGCTGCTTGGAGCCGGTCCGGGTTTCGTCTGGATATCTGATTGTTTCTTTCAGGCGGTTACGGAGCGACGCACCGTCTTGTACAACAAGGTGGTGACTAGCTACCACAAGGCCAAGATCGAGCGAGCCGGCTTGGCTCGCGAGCTGGAGGCTGTCAAGGGTGAGGCTTTCTCTTCTTTGCCTTTACTCTTTTTTACGCTTCTGTTTTACTGACGGCTTGTTTTTTGCCGGCTTGCAGCTGAGGCCGCCCGGGTCCCACAGCTTGAGTCGGACCTCCGAGTTGCCCGCGCTCAATGCGCCACAAGTGAGGAGGCGAACCGGGCTGCTGCCGCCAAGCTGAAGCTGGCTGACGGGGAGCTGAAACGGCTGCGCCTTCTTGAGGCTAACCATCTCAAGGAACTGCCGCCCTCAAGAAGGAACAGGAGGAAAAGCTGGAGGGTCTGAGCAAGCGGTTGGAGGAGGTGGAACGGCAACGGCTTGCGCTCCAGCAAGAGGTGACCACCAAGTCCAACGAGCTGTCGGCCACCACCAAGCGGTGGTTGGAGGAACTTAGCGCGCTCGACCGCGGCTTGGCGGGTGGGTCTTTTGTCTTATGCCTTCCCCTTTGCCGGCTTTCGGCCGTCGGCTGCCGGCTTAGGTTGGCAGCCGGCGGCAGAAACTTGATTTTTTCGATATCTCCATCTTCGGGCTGGGGGCAGTCGGTTCTTGCCGGCTGTCGCCAGGCTTTCTTTAGAGCTTTGGAATCTCCATCTTCAGGCTGGGGGCAGTCGGATCTTGCCGGCTGCCGCCAGGCTTACTTTAGGACTTCGAAAATTTGCATTTTTCGGCTTATTTCGGCTTTGATGGCTTCTGACATGCTTTTCTTTGCAGCGGCCTTCCCTGAGGCGCAGGAGGAGGCGTTAGCGGCTGTTGGTAGGGCGCGGGAGGATCGCCGGCAGGCCACTGGGGAGCAGAGCTCCGACTGCTTCACCATGGACGACTATCTGGCGTCCATCGCCGCCCGCGTGGAGCCGATCACCAAGCTTGGCTGGGAGCTGCGGAAGGCGGCGGAGGAGCTGATCCGACTGCTGTGGCCGACGGAGACGCTGCCAGAAGATCTCTCCAAGCTCATCGCTTGGCTGGACAGGGCTCCCGACCGCTTCTTGGACTGGAAGGAGTCGGCCACGCGCGCCGGAGCCGATATGGCGCTATCTTTTGTGCTCTCCTGGTATAACGAGGTTCGCCTCGACCAGTTGGAATTCCGGCGCGCCGGCGTGGAGGACAAGCTCCCGGCGGAGAACAAGACTGCTCGGCTTGCCCGCGCCTGCGCCATTGCCGACTTCGTCGACAAGTCCATCTTCATCGCGGACCCGAATCCGCCGTCTGACGACGAGGAGGAGGCGGCTGAGGACGAGGAGGCGAACGATGTGCCCGAGGATGACCCGGCGGCCGGCTCTGCTGATGCTCCCCCGGCTGGTTCTGATCCAGCCGGCGCTTAGCTTTTACCTGTTTCCTTATGCTTTTGCCAAGACAATTCGTTAAATCCCCGGGATGCCGGGTGCATATGTAAGACAATGTTATTATCCTTTTATTAAGGCACGCTTTAATGTGTTTGTTAATCATCTGTGTGCCGAGTTGCTTTCTTTCGACTCGTTCGCTTTTTCCCATCCGCCCCACTCTTTGGCTGTGCCCTTGCCGGTCGTACGTCCGACTTGCGATCCGTCGCCGGATCAAGAGCGGGCCGCTGGGTGAGGCCGACAGTATTTCAGTCGAACGAGCTGAATTCGGCAATCCGGCACTTTTATGAAAAGTTGCAAGTCAACTCGCTTTTACTCTTTCCCTTAGTCGTTTTTCGCGTGCCGGCTCCCTAGGCCTTACTCCCGCCAGCCGGACAGCCGGGTTGCGGTCAGTAGCTGGATCGGCAGCCGGCTGTCGGAAACCGGATCACGTTACTGAGCCGACCGCGTGAGAGGGTTCAAGCCAATTGGCGAAACAAGGTAAAGTACGCGAAAAACTTGTCGGAAACAGCGCTCTTGGCGCAAGCTTTTTCATAACTCACAAAAGGGATACAAAGGGATACATACATTCCTGCTCTCATGTGTAAAATGGGCGGAGTAACCTGACATTCCAGGGATGTTTAGTCTCCTCGTCAGCCTTGTCCGGCTTGTTTTTCTTAGCCTCTTGGGCATCTATGAGATAGTAGGAATCATTGCCTACTGCCTTGCTCACGATGAAGGGACCCTCCCATGGGGATGATAGTTTATGCTGTCCGGCTGTCCTCTGGATCAGCCGGAGCACTAGGTCTCCCTCTCGGAACGCTAAGGGCTGGACCCTCCGGCTGTGATAGCGTCGGAGGCTTTGCTGGTAGATAGTAGATCTAGACTCAGCCAGCAGCCGGGCCTCTTCGACCAGGTCAACTCCATCTTCGCGAGCTTCTTTGGCCGGCTTCGTGTAGAGCTTGATCCTTGGCGCGTCATGCTCGATATCAGTCGGCAAGACGGCTTCGGCCCCGTATACGAGGAAAAATGGTGTGAAGCCGACTGAGCGGTTTGTCGTTGTGCGCAGGCTCCACAGCACATTGGGCAGTTCTTCAATCCAGCAGCCGGCTGCTCGCTCGAGCGGCTCCACCAGCCGGGGCCGGATGCCGGCTAGGACTAAGCCGTTAGCCTTTTCCACTTGTCCATTGGACTCTGGGTGTGCCACAGAAGATAGGGCCATCCGGATCCCCATTTCCCCGCAATAGCGAGAGAAGATGCCTTGGGAGAAGTTGGTGCCGTTGTCGGTGATGATGGTGTGGGGGTAGCCGAATCTCACAATGATTTCCTTGAGGAATGTGACGGCTGTGGACCCGTCCAGTTTCTTGATTGGCTTGGCTTCGATCCACTTGGTGAATTTGTCAATCATCACCAAGAGGTGTGTCATGCCGCCTCGCGCTGTTCTGAATGGGCCTACCATATCCAAGCCCCATACGGCAAACGGCCATGTGATGGGGATGGTTTTCAAGGCGGAAGCCGGCTGGTGTCTTTGCTTTGCGAAGCGCTGACAGCCGTTGCACTTCTTCACCAAATCTTCTCGCGTCTACGAGCGCGATCGACGATAAAAACCGTGCCGGAAGGCTTTTGCCACTATGGCTCTGGATGAGGCGTGATGTCCGCACTCTCCTTGATGGATTTCTCGTAGGAGTTCGATCCCTTCAGCCGGCTCGACGCACCGCTGGAACACCCCACTTACGCTGCGTTTGTACAGCTGGTGGTTGATGATGGTATAGGCCTTGGCCCTTCTCTCAATCTGCCTGGCCTGGACTCTATCATCAGGCAGCACACCGTCGGTGAGGTAGGAGAGGAATTCTTGTGCCCATGAAGGTACGCATCTTATCTCGAATACGCTGACCAACAGGGCCTCCTGCGTGGGAGCTTCCGGATTCGACTGCATGGTCGCCGGGTTCGGCTTGCTAGCCGGCGGGTTCGGCTTGCTAGCCCCCGAGTTTGGCGATGAAGCCCCCGGGTTGGACTGAGAAGTCCCCGGGTTCGGCATGCTAGCCGGCGGGTTTGGCTTGTTAGCCCCCGACTTGGGCGATGAAGCCCCCGGGTTCGGCTGAGCAGCCCCCGGGTCAGCCGGCACGAATATTGAATCCGAGTCCGGTGACGGTATGATGGATTGCTTCTTGAGAACCGCCAAGGCGACACCCGGCGGAATGGATTGCCGGGTTGAGCCAATCTTGGATAAGGCGTCAGCCGCTTCGTTGTTTGCTCGTGGCACATGGTGGAATTCGCAGCCGTCGAAGAAGCCGGATAGCTGCTGGACATGGAAGCGGTATGAGGCCATGTTGGCGTCCTTCGCGTCCCAGTCGCCAGATGCTTGCTGTATGACCAAGTCGGAGTCGCCGAAGCAGAGTATGCGACGCACGCCAATCTCCTTGGCCAGCTTCAGCCCATGAATGAGCGCTTCATATTCCGCCACATTGTTGGATGCGGCGAAGTGGATCTGCAGGACGTAGTCCAGCCGGTCTCCCTTGGGAGAGGTGATGACGATGCCGGCTCCCAAGCCGTTGCGCATCTTCGAGCCGTCGAAGTGCATCTTCCAGTGTGTGGAATCCGGCACAGGCGGCAGGTACTGCATCTCAGCCCAGTCGACGAAGAAGTCCGCGAGGATCTGCGACTTGATGGCTGTGCGTGGCTCGTAGAGGATGGTGTGGGCGGCTAGCTCCAGGGCCCACTTGGCAACCCGGCCGTTGGCATCCTTGCTGCCGATGATTTCCGCCAAGGGTGCTGTGGCAACCACCCTGATGGGGTGCTCTTGGAAGTAGTGCTTGAGCTTCTTGGCCGCCATGTACACGCCGTAGGTGACCTTCTGGTAATGGGGGTAGTTTTGCTTCGACTGGGAGAGCACTTCGCTAAGGTAATAGACTGGGCGCTGGACCAGCTGCTCCCTGTTGCCGGCTTCTTTGCGCTCCACCACCAGGACAACGCTAACCACTCGGTTGGTGGCTGCGATGTACAACAGCATCGGCTCCATTGGAGCCGGCGTTGCAAGGATTGGCGCGGTTGAGAGCACGCGCTTCAAGTCACGGAAGGCCTCATCCGCCTGCGGTGACCAGACGAACTTGTCCGCCTTCTTCATTAGTTGATACAGGGGCAGTGCCTTCTCCCCCAGCCGGCTGACGAAGCGGCTCAAGGTGGCCAGGCAGCCAGCAAACTTCTGGACGTCCTTGAGGCACTGCGGCAGTTCCATCTTCTCCAGGGCGCTGATCTTGTCCGGGTTGGCTTCGATCCCTCGCTGAGAGACGAGGTAGCCAAGGAGCTGGCCAGACGGCACGCCGAATGTGCACTTGGCCGGGTTGAGCTTCATCCGGAATCTTCTCAAATTGGTGAAGGTTTCTCTCAGGTCATCAAGGAGGGTAGTCGTCTCCTTGGTCTTTACAACGACATCATCCACATATGCGTGAACGTTTCTGCCGATTTGATCCTGCAAGCATTTTTGCATGCACCTTTGGTAGGTGGCGCCTGCGTTTTTCAAGCCGAACGGCATAGTCGTGTAGCAATAAGCCCCATACGGGGTAATGAACGAAGTCTTTATTTGATCAGCCGGATTCAAAGGAATCTGGTGGTAGCCTGAATAGGCGTCTAAGAAAGACAACAGTTCACAGCCGGCAGTCGAGTCTATGACTTGATCTATGCGCGGCAAGGGGAAGGGATCCTTCGGGCACGCCTTGTTCAGGCTGGTGTAGTCGATACACATGCGCCAGGAGCCGTTCTTCTTCAAAACCAGGACCGGGTTCGCCAACCAGTCCGGGTGCAGCACTTCCATGATGAAGCCGGCAGCTAGGAGCCGGGCGATTTCTTCACCGATGGCCTTCCTTCGTTCTTCGGCGAAGCGCCTGAGAGGCTGCTTCACCGGCTTGGCTTCAGGCCGGACGTGGAGGTGGTGCTCAGCCAACTCCCTCGGCACACCCGGCATGTCTCTTGGAGTCCACGCGAAGATGTCCCGATTCTCACGGAGGAAGCTGGTGAGCTCGCTTTCCTATTTCTTGTTCAAGCCGGCACCGATGGTGACGAACTTGTCCGGCTGCGCCGGGTCCAGCAGGATCTTCTTGGTGTTGTCGGCCGGCTGGAAGTGAGTCGTCCCAGCCGGGTTGCCCGCAGCCGGCATGTCTATCTGCGCGGCTTTGGCGAGGGCGACGGCGTCGTGGATGAGCTGCTTCTCGGTGGCGATGACCAGCGTCTGGGCCATCTTGGAGCTCTGCGTGGCGCAGTCCATGGAGCGGCGATAATCGCCGGCTACGGTAATGACCCCCTTGGGGCCAGGCAGCTTCATCTTCAGGTACCCATAGTGGGGCACCGCCATGAACTTGGTCAGGGCCGGCCTGCCCAGGAGCGCGTGGTAGGGACTCACGAGGTCCACCACCTCGAACTCGATTCTCTCGGTGCGGAAGTGGTCCGGCTTCCCGAACATCACCTCCAGCGTGATCCGGCCGATCGGCTGGCAGCAATGGCCTGGCACGATGCCATGGAAGACGGTGGGGTGGGCGCAACTCGGCCTCCTGGATGCCCAGCTTGCGGGCGGTGTCGCGGTAGAGGATGTTGATGCTGCTGCCGCCGTCGATGAGGACGCGCGAGAAACGCACGCTGCGCCGGGTTGTGCCAATGGTGGGGTCGAGGACCATGGCGTAGCTGCCCGGCTTCGGCAGGACAGCCGGTGTGTCGCGGCGATCAAAAGTGATGGCCTGCTCTGACCAGTTTAGGTTCTGGGGGACCGGCGGTATGACCGCGTTGACCTCGAGGGAGCGGCGCTCTTGGCTCGTCCTGTCCTCGGGCTCGGAGGTGAAGATGATGTAGGTGGCGTCTTCGGCCAGATATCGGCCGGCATGGTGCACTTGGTTAGCCTCGTGGTGCTCGAGGTTGGCGTTCTCTGCGCCGGCTTGGCCACCCGGCCCGCCGGCTGGTGGAGGCGGGGGTGGAGGCGGTAGAGGTTCACCGCTTGTCAGCCGCTTCATGAAGTGGCAGTCGCGGGTGGTGTGGTTGGAGGGGTTCTTGCCGCTGTGGTACTTGCACGGCGAGTCGAGCATCTGCTCGAAGGTGTACTTCGGCTTCCATTGCCGGTCTTGCTTCTGGCGGCGGCTTCCGCCTGCCGCGTTGTCTGCCACGGCGGCCACGTGGGCGGAGCCGTACCGGCGGTCCGGCTGGTCGCTGTGACGCTTGCCGCGGTAGTTGTCCCGCCGGCTGCCGTGCGAGGTGCCCTCGGCCGGCTTGTTGTTGTCCCTTCTTGCTGGGGCCGGTGAAACATCAGCCGGCGCCTTGCCGGCTTCCTCTGCCAGCGCGTACTTGTCTGCGATGACCATCAAGGCGGCCATCGTCTTGGGCTCGCTGCGGCGTAGCTTGTGCCACAGCATGGTGTTGGGTCGGCAGCCGCCCATGAAGAAGCTGATGGCTTGCATCTCGTGCACGCCCTCGCAAGAGTTGCGCATCTCGCACCAGCGCGTCAGGTACGCGCGATCCGTCTCGTCCGGGCCCTGCTTGCACATCTCAAGCTGTTGAGGGCGACCCGGCCGGCGATAAGTGCCGGTGAAGTTGCTGATGAAGGCGGCTTCGAAGTCCAGCCAGCCATTTATGCTGCCGGCTGGCAGGTTGTTGAGCCACGTGCGGGCGGAGCCGAGTAGCATGAGGGGGGAGTAGCGCACAGCCCAGCGCTTGTTGCCCTTGGCGATGCCGACTGCCGTGGAGTAGTCCAGCAGCCAGTCCTCCGGCTTGGCGGTGCCGTCGTACTTGGGGGTGTCGCGCGGGAGCTGGAAGCCATCGACCATGGGCTCGTTGAGGATCCGAGGCCCGAAGCACTTTGGGCCGGCTGGCCCCTCTTCTTCCGCGATGCGGGATTGAACCAGCCGGTCGAGGCGGTCTCGGGCGTCAGCGGGCTCGATGCGCGGGCCCAGCCGGGAGTGTGCCGGCTGGCGTGCGCCGCTTGCTTCTGGAGCCGGCCGGTGATGACGGCGGGGCCCGGAGTCTTGCTCCTGGTTCCGGCTTGGAGGGGGCCGGCTGCGGCTGCTGCCGCTCGGCTGGTGGCTTGGCCGGCCCGAGCTGTGCGTGGCCCGGGAATCATGGCGCCGGCTTGGTGCTGGGGAGGAGGACTCGGCCGTGTCTCACTGGCGCCTTCCTGTCGTTGCTGCAGCTCCACGAGCGTGAGAAGCTCGGGGGCATTGACATACACGGGGTCGGCGATCTGCACTGTTGGCTGCGTTGAGCAGCTCGATCACCCGCCAGTGCGGCGGCGTAACTCTTCGCCTTCGAGGCGGTTCAGCTCTTCTGCGGCGGCTTCGCCGCGCGCACGTTCTTGTCGGGGGTGTTGTAGACGGGAGCTCCGCGGACGGAGCCGGCGAAGGAGCGCGCCGTCGCGGGCGATCTCAGCGCCAAGGTCGCGGCCCTGCGGCGGATGTGGCCAGCTCGGCTTGGCTCGTCGCCGCACAGGTGAGGCCGTGGGCGCGGTTGTACTCGCGCTGGGTGATCTCCATCTGGCGCTTAGCAGCAGCCAGCTCTTCGGTTTGCTTGAGGAGGAGCTGGCGGTGCGCCTCCAAGTCCGCCTCGATGGCGGTGGGGTCGGCACCAGGCGTGAGCGGGGTGCTCAGCTTTGCCCGGACTGCATCCAGCCGGGACGGTGGTGGTGGTGCTTTCGGGCCCGAGCCAGAGGCGTTGGGGTCGATGTTGCGCTCCAGGTTGGGGCCGCGCATGCGCGGGTTCTTGGTGGGGAGCTCGTCGCCAGCCATCATGACTTGCACGACGGCGGGGCTGGCGGGAGCGCTGCTGCCGGCTCGCGGAGGAGGGCTAGCGCAGCGCAGCACCTGCCGCGGGTAGCGCGGCGGTGCGACGGTGGCGACGTAGACGTCGAAGCCGCCGAAGGAGATGACGCTGCCGCCGGCTGGGAAGGGCCGGTCAGCGAAGCAGCCAGCGTTGTCGCTGACGCAGTCGAGGGAGCCGAATCTCCAGATCAAGCCTGAAGCGACTCGCTCGCCGGTGGTGATGGTGAGGCCCGTCCGGATGAAGACACCGGCCGAGGATGCTGAATGCCCCACGGTGGGCGCCAAATGTCGTGGTATCGTCACGGCATATGCCATAGGGTGGCTAATCGAAGTGGTTCCTGAGGGATCTCACGGCGGTATCCGGATGCGGGTATGGGCACGAGCGACACGGCGACGTACCCAGGTTCGAGGCCCTCCGATGGAGGTAAAACCTCTACTCCTGCTATGAGTGTATATGATGATCACACAGTACAATGGTGCTCCTAGAGCTGTGTCCGGCTGCTCCTGAGAGGCTAAGGAAGACTATGGTCTTTCTCACAGGGCAGCTCTGTAGGTGGGTGAAAGCAATAAATGATCGATCCCCTGCACGAGAGGGGGTAGTGTGGCTTATATAGGCACCGGCACTTTACATATAAGACCCTATAGTTTACTGGCCGGCTTGGCCGGCTCCGGCTTCCGCTCCTTCCCGAGGCGGTGACGTCAGGAGTGGTTGAGGCATCGTGGCCTGTCCCATCCGGCTGCCACGGTCAGCGGTATGGAGGAGGTGTCCCTGTCGCCGTCAGCCACTGTACCCAGTACGGATCGTCGTAAGCCCTGACGGCCTGTCCGGCGCGTGGCACTATTGCTCCACAGTGCCCCGCGCTTTACGGAAGATGGAGTCAGCGTGGACTTTGGGAACCCGGATCACCTACCCGGTTCCTTCCAGTGCAAGACTCGCCAGCCTCGAGTCGGTCTGAGGTACAAACCCCAGTCGGATATGGCTTGTAGAAGCCGGCCCAACTACAGCATTGGTGGCCGTAGCCAGGCCGACTAGGACCTAGAGCCAGCCGGCTTCCGGACCAGCCGGCCACGGCGCCGGCCGGCTGCTCCTCAGCCGGCCTTTGCCGCGAGCCGGCCAGTGGCCAGCCGGCTGCTCCGCGTCCATTGCCCTATCCGGGGTCTTCCCCCCGACAATGCATTTATCTGCGGTTGGGATCAACTTGGTAGTTGTTCCTGTGGATGTTATATAAATTAATTGCCTAGCCTTTTTTGAATCAGTTCGAACTTAAATGGTATCATAGCCAAGGTCTCAAGTTAGAATTGTCGAACATGTGGTTTAATTTAATCTCTGTCGGGCGGCAAAATCTCCCACCAATCCTGAAATATTTCAAACGCATTTTTGAATGGGATTAAGAAGATAGATCATGATCATGGTAGTGACCTATATTCAACGTGATGATGATTTGATTTTGCACTCGGCCTTGAACAGAGGTACTAGTACGGTGTCACAATTTTTTATCATTATACTTGGACAGTAGCCAAATTCAAAATCTCATAGCGGCAAAACTTCCCGTCCACAAAATACAAATATTTCACACGCTTCCAAATTCCCATTCTACCCCTGTGGAGATGACAGCAAAGTTGGTTGGTGAGGGGTTTGCCCGTCATTTTTTCGATCACCACCTCCCTAGCCCGGAAACCCTCCCAAAAAAATACATTTCCTTCAGTCTCTCCTCTGAGATCACCCACCGGAACTTCTCAAGTCCCTCTCTCTACCACCTCCACGACCACCGCACCGGAACATCCCCGCCGGACTTCCCTGGCCTACCCGAGGCCTCGCGATCCTCGACATCTGTCTGCCTGCCAGAGCCGCTTCATCAACGCCGTCATCAACCGGACCGGATCATCCCCGCCGAACCTCAAAACTATGTGCTCATCCAGCAGTCTACCGCAGTCGCTTCAGCTGCGGTATCGTCCACCCCGCTGGAGCCACTTCGCCGGATCCGTCGTCCACCGCATCGGATCTTGCTCACCGACACCGCTGTGCATGAACCGGATCTGCTTCACCGGCGCCTTGCATGATCTAAACTCTTCTACTGTTGCTTTTCTATTGCTTGCCTGCAAGTTCTTTTTAATCTTGGGGGAACCTGTTTGTGCTAACGATGCGCCGTTACGTCTTTGCAGATGACATGAGTAACCATGAAGTGTAATGGCCGTCTCTCCAACCCCAAGTAGCACATGTAGTGTACTTCATCACCGGATCTATCAACCCCAGGAAGATCTGCTGTGACTCCCACAGAGTGCTTCTCCTAATGTAAGTCCCTTGTTTTAGCGCCATGTTCTTGGTTCAGATGCTTGTTTGTCTGAAGCTCTTTTAGTTCATTCCTAGCTATGACCGTAACACCTTGCTATTTTCTAGTTCATTGCTAACTTTAAGCGATTGAACATTTTGGTTTGCATTCCCTGCTCTGTAGATGTAGCCATCATAACTTCTATCTTGCTCAGTCGTTGTTACAAAAATTATAGGCTGCTACTATTTTGTTCATGCCAATATTGTTCTTCAAAAGCTGCTATCACTCTGCTATCTAGCTATGACCGTAAGTATTTAGTTTGGCATGCTATCACTCTGCTATCTAGCCTGTAGTACAAATAAACTTGTCATTCTACTAGACAATAATTTTGTGTGCCATCTTGTTCTTCAAAAGCTGCATCATTGACTTGTTTCTCTGACTTGGCATGATGCTCACATATGAAATGTTGAACATATTGGTTTGCATTCCCTCTTATACAAGTTCACAGGTGATCCCACTATATTCTGTATCTGGTCCATCCTAAGCTCCAGCATTAACTATCCTCTATGTGTTGCTCATTACAAGTTTATATCCCGAAACATCTTGATTTGCATCCCCTTCACTATAAGTTCAGGAGTATTATTTAGTTCACGACCAATTTGAAGTAATTGCACTTGGCACATGTTGGTTCACATTCCCTCCTCTTTAGCTTTTGCCATCGTAACTTCTATTTTTGGTTTACATTCCCTGCTCTGTAGATGTAGCCATCATAACTTCATCTTGCTCAGTCGTTGTTACAAAATTTATAGCCAAATGTTATTCCCTGAACATGTTGGTTTGCATGGGACTCGACAGTAGTAAGTCTGATGTTTCATTTTAACGTGCTCTGTTATATTGGCTGTTGGTATGCGGCATGCACTCTTTGTTTGCTTATTGTGCGCATTACAATGATCTTCTTATAACGACGAAATGATGAGTTCCAAATTCTTTGGCAAACAATATTGTAGTGTCTTTGCCTTTCCATTGTTGCTGTCTTAACTTGTAAGGTCTTTGTTTCAGATATAGGTGGTGCATGGACAACTTAAAAGATTGCCGAATGGCTTCATTGTATTGCTAGGTTCAATTACCATTCAATTTCTCTGGGTTCTGTAATATTTTTTCAAAGCCTTGCAGTTGATGTAATATTTAGTTAGTTTTTATAGTTCTTTCGCGCATTTTTTCTATGGTGCTTGTGGTAAGTGAGGCTATCCGACAGAAATCATGTGCTGCGTAAATATTCTCAGTATCAAAATCACAAATTCCCATCCCTTAAACGGCCCAATTAAGCGAAATCACATAAGTGCCGGCCCGCAAAATCCAAAAGCGCCTACTATGCCGGCAACTAAACGAGTGGGCCAGCACACTTGATTTATGGTGGACCCCACCGTCTAATTGGGCCGGTCCACTTGCTTTAATGTGGACCCCACCCACATCTGGGCCGGCCCTGACTGAAAATGGGCCCCACAAGCTTATTGGGCCGGCCCACTAACTTGTTGGGCCAGCCCAACTGCTTTATGGCGGGCCCCACATTTATTATTGGGCCGGCCCACTATCTTGTTGGGCCAGGCCACTTGCTATATGATGGACCCCACATACTAAATGGGCCGGCCCATTAACAGGAATGTGGGACCCACCTGTATGTTTGGCCCGGCCCACTAGCTTGGTGGGCCAGCCCACTTGCTATATGGTGGACCCCACATACAAAATGGGCTGTCCCTTTAACAGGAAAGTGGGGCCCACCTGTGTTTTTTGGCCCGGCCCACTATGTTGTTGGGCCGGCCCTTTAAAAGGGAAGTGGGTCCCACATGCTAATTGGGCCGGCCCACTAACTTATTGGGGCGGCCCACTTGCTATATGGTGGACCCCACACCCTAAATGGGCCAGCCCTTTAACAGGAAAGTGGGACCCACTTGTGTTTTTGGCCCGGCCCACTATCTTGTTGGGCCGACTGATACGTCTCCGACGTATCGATAATTTCTTATGTTCCATGCCACATTATTGATGATATCTACATGTTTTATGCATACTTTATGTCATATTTATGCATTTTCCGGCACTAACCTATTAACGAGATGCCGAAGAGACAGTTGCTGTTTTCTGTTGTTTTTGGTTTCAGAAATCCTAGTAAGGAAATATTCTCGGAATTGGACGAAATCAACGCCCAGGGGCCTATTTTTCCACGAAGCTTCCAGAAGACCGAAGAGGAAACGAAGTGGGGCCACGAGGCGACGACATGCTAGGGCGGCGCGGCCCAGGTGCTGGCCGCGCGGCCCTGTTGTGTCGCCACCTCGTGACGCCCCCTGACCTACCCTTTCACCTACTTAAAGCCTCCGTCGCGAAACCCCCAGGACCGAGAGCCACGATACGGAAAACCTTACTGAGACGCCGCCGCCGCCAATCCCATCTCGGGGGATTCTGGAGATCGCCTCCGGCACCCTGCCAGAGAGGGGAATCATCTCCTGGAGGACTCTTCACCGCCATGGTCGCCTCCGGAGTGATGAGTGAGTAGTTCACCCCTGGACTATGGGTCCATAGCAGTAGCTAGATGGTTGTCTTCTCCTCATGTGCTTCATTGTTGGATCTTGTGAGCTGCCTAACATGATCAAGATCATCTATCTGTAATGCTATATGTTGTGTTTGTCGGGATCCGATGGATAGAGAATACTATGTTATGTTGATTATCAATCTATTACCTATGTGTTGTTTATGATCTTGCATGCTCTCCGTTATTAGTAGAGGCTCTGGCCAAGTTTTTACTCTAAACTCCAAGAGGGAGTATTTATGCTCGATAGTGGGTTCATGCCTCCATTAAATCTGGGACAGTGACAGAAAGTTTTAAGGTTGTGGATGTGCTGTTGCCACTAGGGATAAAACATTGATGCTATGGCCGAGGATGTAGTTATTGATTACATTACGCACCATACTTAATGCAATTGTCTGTTGTTTACAACTTAATACTGGAAGGGGTTCGGATGATAACTTGAAGGTGGACTTTTTAGGCATAGATGCATGCTGGATAGCGGTCTATGTACTTTGTCGTAATGCCCAATTAAATCTCACAATACTCATCGTATCATGTATGTGCATTGTCATGCCCTCTCTATTTGTCAATTGCCCGACTGTAATTTGTTCATCCAACATGCTATTTATCTTAAGGGAGAGACACCTCTAGTGAACTGTGGACCCCGGTCCATTCTTTTACATCGAATACAATCTACTGCAATACTTGTTTTACTATTTTCTGCAAACAATCATCATCCACACTATACATCTAATCCTTTGTTACAGCAAGCCGGTGAGATTGACAACCTCACTGTTTCGTTGGGGCAAAGTACTTTGGTTGTGTTGTGCAGGTTCCACGTTGGCGCCGGAATCCCTGGTGTTGCGCCGCACTACATCCCGCCGCCATCAACCTTCAACGTGCTTCTTGGCTCCTCCTGGTTCGATAAACCTTGGTTTCTTTCTGAGGGAAAACTTGCTACTGTGCGCATCATACCTTCCTCTTGGGGTTCCCAACGGACGTGTGCTGTACACGCCATCAAGCATTTTTTCTGGCGCCGTTGCCGGGGATCTGAAGAAAAGCTACACCACGGAAATTGCCAACTCCCACGGCAACAGCTATTTTTTCTGGCACCGTTGCCAGGGAGATCAAGACACGCTGCAAGGGGAGTCTCCACTTCCAATCTCTTTACTTTGTTTTTTTCCTGCTTTATTTTATTTACTACTTTGTTTGCTGCACTTAAACAAAACACAAAAAAAAATTAGTTGCTAGCTTTACTTTATTTACTTGTCTTGTTCTCTATATCAAAAACACAAAAAAAAATTAGTTACTTGCATTTACTTTATTTACCTTTTGTTTATTTCATCATGTTTCCTCCTAATTACACTCTAAAAAAAATACCGATAGGACAAGGGTCTATCATTGGAAGAGATAATATAGAAGCATTTTTCACCCATGTTAGTATGGATGAAGATTTTGAAGATATACCATTATTAAAAGTTGCTCCTACTTATGAAAGTGCTTCTGCTTGTTTAGTACACATGTTGGAAACTAAATTTGTTAATCTCAATCCCATAATACAACATATGTTTCTTACACTTTCTGATATGGAGATGGGAGAAAGGAGAAATTTTGTTTTAAAAGTCCTTGCTAGAGAATTTGAAGATATAGTTAAAGAAGCTAGGAAAGTTTTTATCAAGCATAAGAGGCTCGGTATGTTCCCTGATTTTAAAAGAACACTTGAAAAGACGGACATGGATAGAATAAGGTACACTAGTAATGTTAATGATGGTAAGGAAATTAAAGGACCGATACCTAGTAAGCTCCTAGGAATGCATGAAGCTCTAGAAAATAATTATGCTTGGCTTGTTCCTGAAAATTTGTTTGATGAGAATAGTAAGCCTAAAAGCGTACAAAGAGGAGTTACTTATATAGACCAGATACAATGCATTGTTAAGGAAACTCCCAACACCCAAGGTAATGTCGATGTTTCGTCTCTTGATAATACTTGATTCACACTTTCTGCGCCTAGCTGAAAGGCGTTAAAGAAAAGCGCTTATGGGAGACAACCCATGTTTTTACTACAGTACTTTGTTTTATATTTGAGTCTTGGAAGTTGTTTACTACTGTAGCAACCTCTCCTTATCATGTTTTTGTGCCAAGTAAAGTCTCTCTGGTAAAGTTGATGCTAGATTTGGATTGCTGCACAGAAACAGCATTGCTGTCTGTCACGAATTCGCGCAGAAGTCTCTGTAAAAAAATCAAAAAAATCTGCAAATTTACGTGCGTGATCCTCAGATATGTACGCAACTTTCATTAGTTTTGAGTTTTTCCGTTTGAGCAAGTTAAGTGCCCCTTCCAGGTTCGTCTTTACGGACTATTCTGTTTTTGATAGATTCTGCCTTTTATTTCGCATTGCCTCTTTTGCTATGTTGGATGAATTTCTTTGATCCATTAATGTCCAGTAGCTTTGTGCAATGTCCAGAAGTGTTAAGAATTATTGTGTCACCTCTGAACATGTGAATTTTTGATTGTGCACTAACCCTCTAATGAGTTTGCTTGAAGTTTGGTGTGAAGGAAGTTTTCAAGGGTCAAGAGAGGAGTATGATATACTATGATCAAGAGGAGTGAAAGCTCTAAGCTTGGGGATGCCCCGGTGGTTCACCCCTGCATATTTTAAGAAGACTCAAGCGTCTAAGCTTGGGGATGCCCAAGGCATCCCCTTCTTCATCGACAACATTATCAGGTTCCTCCCCTGAAACTATATTTTTATTCAGTCACATCTTATGTGCTTTGCTTGGAGCGTCTGTTTGTTTTTGTTTTTGTTTGAATAAAATGGATCCTAGCATTCATTGTGTGGGAGAGAGACACGCTCCGCTGTTGCATATGGACAAATATGTCCTTAGGTTTTACTCATAGTATTCATGGCGAAGGTTGAATCTTCTTCGTTAAATTGTTATATGGTTGGAATCGGGAAATGCTACATGTAGTAATTCTAAAATATCTTGAATAATTTGATACTTGGCAATTGTTGTGCTCATGTTTAAGCTCTTGCATCATATACTTTGCACCCATTAATGAAGAAATACATAGAGCTTGCTAAAATTTGGTTTGCATATTTGGTCTCTCTAAAGTCTAGATAATTTCTAGTATTGAGTTTTGAACAACAAGGAAGATGGTGTAGAGTCTTATAATGTTTACAATATGTCTTTTATGTGAGTTTTGCTGCACCAGTTCATCCTTGTGTTTGTTTCAAATAACCTTGCTAGCCAAAACCTTGTATCGAGAGGGAATACTTCTCATGCATCCAAAATCCTTGAGCCAACCACTATGCCATTTGTGTCCACCATACCTACATACTACATGGTATTTCTCCGCCATTCCAAAGTAAATTGCTTGAGTGCTACCTTTAAATTTCCATCATTCGCCTTTGCAATATATAGCTCATGGGACAAAATAGCCTTAAAAACTATTGTGGTATTGAATATGTACTTATGCACTTTATCTCTTATTAAGTTGCTTATTGTGCGATAACCATGTTCCTGGGGACGCCATCAACTCTTTGTTGAATATCATGTGAGTTGCTATGCATGTTCGTCTTGTCTGAAGTAAGGGCGGTTTTCACAATCAAATGGTTTGAGTATGCATACTATTAGAGAAGAACATTGGGCCGCTAACTAAAGCCATGAATCATGGTGGAAGTTTCAGTTTGGACATAAAACCTCAATCTCTTATGAGAATATTAACTGTTGTTGAATGCTTAAGCATTAAAAGAGGAGTCCATTATCTGTTGTCTATGTTGTCCCGGTATGGGTGTCTAAGTTGAAGAATGATCAAAAGCGAGAAATCCAATGCGAACTTTCTCCTTAGACCCTTGTACAGGCGGCATAGAGGTACCCCTTTGTGACACTTGGTTGAAACATATGTTATGCAATGATAATCAGTGTTAACCCAAGCTAATTAGGACAAGGTGCGGGCACAATTAGTACACTATGCATGAGGCTTGCAACTTGTAAGATATAATTTACATGATAAATATGCTTTATTACTACCGTTGACAAAATTGTTTCATGTTTTCAAAATAAAAGCTCTAGCACAAATATAGCAATCGATGCTTTCCTCTTTGAAGGACCTTTCTTTTACTTTTATGTTGAGTCAGTTCACCTATTTCTCTCCATCTCAAGAAGCAAACACTTGTGTGAACTATGCATTGATTCCTACATACTTGCATATTGCACTTGTTATATTACTTTACATTGACACTATCCATGAGATATACATGTTATAAGTTGAAAGCAACCGCTGAAACTTAATCTTCCTTTGTGTTGCTTCAATACCTTTACTTTGATTTATTGCTTTATGAGTTAACTCTTATGCAAGACTTATTGATGCTTGTCTTGAAAGTACTATTCATGAAAAGTCTTTGCTTTATGATTCATTTGTTTACTCATGTCATTACCATTGTTTTGATCGCTGCATTCATTACATATGCTTACAATAGTATGATCAAGGTTATGATGGCATGTCACTCCAGAAATTATCTTTGTTATCGTTTACCTGCTCGGGACGAGCAGGAACTAAGCTTGGGGATGCTGATATGTCTCCGACGTATCGATAATTTCTTATGTTCCATGCCACACTATTGATGATATCTACATGTTTTATGCATACTTTATGTCATATTTATGCATTTTCTGGCACTAACCTATTAACGAGATGCCGAAGAGCCGATTCTTTGTTTTACGCTGTTTTTGGTTTCAGAAATCCTAGTAAGGAAATATTCTCGGAATTGGACGAAATCAACGCCCAGGGGCCTATTTTTCCACGAAGCTTCCAGAAGACCGAAGAAGAAACGAAGTGGGGCCACGAGGCGACGACACGCTAGGGCGGCGCGGCCCAGGTGCTGGCCGCGCAGCCCTATTGTGTCGCCACCTCGTGACGCCCCCTGACCTACCCTTTCGCCTACTTAAAGCCTCCGTCGCGAAACCCCCAGGACCGAGAGCCACGATACGGAAAACCTTACTGAGACGCTGATACGTCTCCGACGTATCGATAATTTCTTATGTTCCATGCCACATTATTGATGATATCTACATGTTTTATGCATACTTTATGTCATTATTATGCGTTTTCCGGAACTAACCTATTGACGAGATGCCGAAGGGCCGCTTCTTGTTTTCTGTTTTTGGTTTCAGAAATCCTAGTAAGGAAATATTCTCGGAATCGGACGAAATCAACGCCCAGGGTCCTATTTTTCCACGAAGCTTCCAGAAGTCCAAAGGGGAAACGAAGTGGGGCCACGAGGTGGGGACACAGTAGGGCGGCGCGGCCCAAGCCCTGGCCGCGCCGGCCTAGTGTGTGGCCCCACCAGGACTCCACCGACCTTGCCCTTCCGCCTACTTAAAGTCTCCATCGCGAAAACCCTACCACGTTCGACGAAACCAGAGAAAACCTTCCAGAGCCGCCGCCATCGCGAAGCCAAGATCTGGGGGACAGGAGTCTCTGTTCCGGCACGCCGCCGGGACGGGGAAATGCCCCCGGAAGGCTTCTCCATCAACACCACCGCCATCTTCATCAACGCTGCTGTCTCCCATGAGGAGGGAGTAGTTCTCCATCGAGGCTCGGGGCTGTACCGGTAGCTATGTGGTTCATCTCTCTCCTATGTACTTCAATACAATAATCTCATGAGCTGCCTTACATGATTGAGATTCATATGATGATGCTTGCAATCTAGATGTCATTATGCTAGTCAAGTGGGTTTTACTTATGTGATCTCCGGAGACTCCTTGTCCCACGTGTGTAAAGGTGACAGTGTGTGCACCGTGTGGGTCTCTTAGGCTATATTTCACAGAATACTTATTCACTGTTATGAATGGCATAGTGAAGTGCTTATTTATATCCCTTTATGATTGCAATGTGTTTTGTATCACAATTTATCTGTGTGCTAGTCTAGTGATGTTATTAAAGTAGTTTATTCCTCCTGCACGGTGTAATGGTGACAGTGTGTGCATCGTGTAGTACTTGGCGTAGGCTATGATTGTGATCTCTTGTAGATTATGAAGTTAACTATTGCTATGATAGTATTGATGTGATCTATTCCTCCTTTCGTAGTGTGAAGGTGACAGTGTGCATGCTATGTAAGTACTTGGTTTGGTTATGTTGATCTGTTATGCACTCTAAGGTTATTTAAATATGAACATTGAATATTGTGGAGCTTGTTAACTCCGGCATTGAGGGTTCGTGTAATCCTACACAGTTAGTGGTGTTCATCATCCAACAAGAGGGTGTAGAGTCTAGCATCTATCTATTTATTCTGTTATGTGATCAATGTTGAGAGTGTCCACTAGTGAAAGTATGATCCCTAGGCCTTGTTCCTAAATACTGCTCATTTTGCTTGTTTCTTGTTTTACCGCATCTTTACTTCCTGCAATATTACTACCATCAATCGCACGCCCAGCAAGCACTTTTCTGGCGCCGTTACTACTGCTCATATTCATTCATACCACTTGTATTTCACTATCTCTTCGCCGAACTAGTGCACCTATTAGGTGTGTTGGGGACACAAGAGACTTCTTGCTTTGTGGTTGCAGGGTTGCATGAGAGGGATATCTTTGACCTCTTCCTCCCTGAGTTCGATAAACCTTGGGTGATCCACTTAAGGGAAACTTGCTGCTGTTCTACAAACCTCTGCTCTTGGAGGCCCAACACTGTCTACAAGAATAGAAGCACCCGTAGACATCAAGCACTTTTCTGGCGCCGTTGCCGGGGAGGAAAGGTAAAAGGCACTCATACTCCGGTCCCAGGTAACTAAGTACTTTTCTGTTGCCGTTGTGTGTGTGCTATAAGCTATTTCCTTTAGATCCTGCAATTGCATCTTTTTGTTTCTTGTTTACACTAGTTAGGCATAATGGACAACAATGAGCTTCTTATTCTATTTCCTGATTTAAGACATGGATGGTTTGATGCGAAAATTAAAAAACCTATGGAACATATTAGTATGAACGCTTTGAACACCATTGTTGCTAATGATATGGAAAATTCTAAGCTTGGGGAAGCTGGCTTTGATGAGCATGATATTTTTAGTCCCCCAAGCATTGAGGAGAAAATTTACTTTGATGATACTTTGCCTCCTATTTATGATGATTATAATGATAGTAGTCTTTTAGTACCGCCTGTTATGGAGGATAAATTTGATTATGATTACAATATGCCTCCTATATTTGATGTTGAGAATAATAATGATAGCTACTTTGTAGAATTTGCTCCCACTATTACTAATAAAATTGATTATGCTTATGTGGAGAGTAATGATACTTTTATGCATGCGAATAAGAATGCTTTATGTGATACTTATATTGTTGAGTTTGTTCATGATGTCTCTGAAAATTATTATGAGAGAGTAAAATATGGTTGTAAAAATTTTCATGTTACTAAAACACATCTCTATATGCTGAAATTTTTGAAGCTACACTGGTTTTATCTTCTTATGCTTGTCACTTTGTTCTTCATGAATTCATTTGTGTACAAGATTCCTTTTCATAGGAAGCATGTTAGGCTTAAATTTGTTTTGAATTTGCCTCTTGATGCTCTCTTTTGCTTCAAATACTATTTCTTGCGAGTGCATCATTAAAACTGCTGAGCCCATCTTAATGGCTATAAAGAAAGAACTTCTTGGGAGATAACAATGTGTTTATTTTGCTACAGTACTTTTGTTTTATATTTGAGTCTTGGAAGTTGTTACTACTGTAGCAACCTCTCCTTATCTTTATTTTATTGCATTGTTGTGCCAAGTAAAGTCTTTGATAGCAAGGTTCATACTAGATTTGGATTACTGCGCAGAAACAGATTTCTATCTGTCACGAATTTGGGCAGGGTTCTCTGTAGGTAACTCAGAAAAATCTGCCAATTTACGTGCGTGATCCTCAGATATTTACGCAACTTTCATTCAATTTGGGCATTTTCATCTGAGCAAGTCTGGTGCCATTTTAAAATTCGTCTTTACGGACTGTTCTGTTTTGACAGATTCTGCCTTTTATTTCGCATTGCTTCTTTCGCTATGTTGGGTGGATTGCTTTGTTCCATTACCTTCCAGTAGCTTTGGGCAATGTCCAGAAGTGTTAAGAATGATTGTGTCACCTCTGAACATGTGAATTTTTGATTATGCACTAACCCTCTAATGAGTTTGTTTTAAGTTTGGTGTGGAGGAAGTTTTCAAGGGTCAAGAGAGGAGGATGATATACTATGATCAAGAAGAGTGAAAAGTCTAAGCTTGGGGATGCCCCGGTGGTTCACCCCTGCATATTTTAAGAAGACTCAAGCGTCTAAGCTTGGGGATGCCCAAGGCATCCCCTTCTTCATCGACAACTTATCAGGTTTCTTCTCTTGAAACTATATTTTTATTCGGTCACATCTTATGTACTTTACTTGGAGCGTCTGTGTGCTTTTATTTTTGTTTTGTTATTTTGATTCTCTGAATAAAATGCTTGTGTGGGAGAGAGACACGCTCCGCTGGTTCATATGAACACATGTGTTCTTAGCTTTATCTTTAATGTTCATGGCGAAGGTTGAAACTGCTTCGTTAATTGTTATATGGTTGGAAACAGAAAATGCTGCATGTGGTAATTGGTATAATGTCTTGAATAATTTGATACTTGGCAATTGTTGTGCTCATATAGATCATGTTTAAGCTCTTGCATCATGTACTTTGCACCTATTAATGAAGAACTACATAGAGCTTGTTAAAATTTGGTTTGCATGATTGTTCTCTAGAGTCTAGATATTTTCTGGTAAAGGTGTTTGAACAACAAGGAAGACGATGTAAAGTCTTATAATGCTTACAATATGTTCATATGTGAGTCTTGCTGCACCGTTTTATACTTGAGTTTGGTTCAAACAACCTTGCTAGCCTAGCCTTGTATTGAGAGGAATTCTTCTCGTGCACCCAAACCCTTGAGCCAAAAACCATGCCATTTGTGTCCACCATACCTACCTACCACATGGTATTTCTCTGCCATTCCAAGCAAATACTTCATGTGCTACCTTTAAACAATTCAAAAGCTATTATCTCTTATTTGTGTCAATGTTTTATAGCTCATGAGGAAGTATGTGGTGTTTTATCTTTCGATCTTGTCATTTACTTCTGACAGACTTTCACAATGGACTAGTGGCTTCATCCGCTTATCCAATAATTTTGCAAAAAGAGCTGGCAATGGGGTTCCCAGCCCCAATTAATTAACTTGCATTAATAATTCTCTTCACATGTTTTGCTCTGATTCATCAGTAAGCAACTTAATTTTGCAAATAGACACTCCTTCATGGTATGTGATTGTTGGAAGGCACCCGAGGATTCGGTTAGCCATGGCTTGAGAAAGCAAAGGTTGGGAGGAGTGTCATCTAAAAAATAAAAAAATATAAATGAAACTAAAGTACATGTGTAAACAAAAGAGAAGAGGGATGATCTACCTTGCTGGTAGAGATAACGTCCTTCATGGGAGCCACTCTTGAAAGTCTGGTTGATGAGGTAGTTAGAGTACCCGCTACCATTCGTTGACAACAACAAACACCTCTCAAAACTTTACTTTTATGCTCTCTATATGATTTCAAAACTTAAAAAGCTCTAGCACATGATTTAATCCCTGCTTCCCTCTGCGAAGGGCCATTCTTTTACTTTATTGTTGAGTCAGTTTACCTATTCTTTCTATCTTAGAAGCAAACACTTGTGTAAACTGTGTGCATTGATTCTTACATGTTTACCTATTGCACTTGTTATATTGCTTTATGTTGACAACTATCCATGAGATATACATGTTACAAGTTGAAAGCAATTGCTGAAACTTAATCATCCTTTGTGTTGCTTCAATGCCTTCTACTTTGAATTTATTGCTTATGAGTTAACTGTTATGCAAGTCTTATTGATGCTTGTCTTGAAAGTACTATTCATGAAAAGTCTTTGCTATATGATTCAGATGTTTACTCATTTCATTACCATTGTTTTGATCGCTGCATTCATTACATATGCTTACAATAGTATGATCAAGGTTATGATGGCATGTCACTCTAGAAATTATCTTTGTTATCGTTTACCTGCTCGGGACGAGCAGGAACTAAGCTTGGGGATGCTGATACGTCTCCGACGTATCGATAATTTCTTATGTTCCATGCCACATTATTGATGATATCTACATGTTTTATGCATACTTTATGTCATTATTATGCATTTTCCGGAACTAACCTATTGACGAGATGCCGAAGGGCCAGTTGCTATTTTCTGCTGTTTTTGGTTTCAGAAATCCTAGTAAGGAAATATTCTCGGAATCGGACGAAATCAACGCCCAGGGTCCTATTTTTCCACGAAGCTTGCAGAAGTCCAAAGGGGAAACGAAGTGGGGCCACGAGGTGGGGACACAGTAGGGCGGCGCGGCCCAAGCCCTGGCCGCGCCGGCCTAGTGTGTGGCCCCACCAGGACTCCACCGACCTTGCCCTTCCGCCTACTTAAAGTCTCCGTCGCGAAAACCCTACCACGTTCGACGAAACCAGAGAAAACCTTCCAGCCGCCGCCATCGCGAAGCCAAGATCTTGGGGACAGGAGTCTCGTTCCAAAGACGCCGCCGGGACGGGGAAGTGCCCCGGAAGGCTTCTCCATCAACACCACCGCCATCTTCATCAACGCTGCTGTCTCCCATGAGGAGGGAGTAGTTCTCCATCGAGGCTCGGGGCTGTACCGGTAGCTATGTGGTTCATCTCTCTCCTATGTACTTCAATACAATAATCTCATGAGCTGCCTTACATGATTGAGATTCATATGATGATGCTTGTAATCTAGATGTCATTATGCTAGTCAAGTGGGTTTTACTTATGTGATCTCCGGAGACTCCTTGTCCCACGTGTGTAAAGGTGACAGTGTGTGCACCGTGTGGGTCTCTTAGGCTATATTTCACAGAATACTTATTCACTGTTATGAATGGCATAGTGAAGTGCTTATTTATATCCCTTTATGATTGCAATGTGTTTTGTATCACAATTTATCTGTGTGCTACTCTAGTGATGTTATTAAAGTAGTTTATTCCTCCTGCACGGTGTAATGGTGACAGTGTGTGCATCGTGTAGTACTTGGCATAGGCTATGATTGTGATCTCTTGTAGATTATGAAGTTAACTATTGCTATGATAGCATCTATCTATTTATTTTGTTATGTGATCAATGTTGAGAGTGTCCACTAGTGAAAGTATGATCCCTAGGCCTTGTTCCTAAATACTGCTATCGCTGCTTGTTTACTGTTTTACTGCATCTTTAATTCCTGCAATATTACTACCATCAACTGCACGCCAGCAAGCACTTTTCTGGCGCCGTTACTACTGCTCATATTCATTCATACCACTTGTATTTCACTATCTCTTCGCTGAACTAGTGCACCTATTAGGTGTGTTGGGGACACAAGAGACTTCTTGCTTTGTGGTTGCAGGGTTGCATGAGAGGGATATCTTTGACCTCTTCCTCCCTGAGTTCGATAAACCTTGGGTGATCCACTTAAGGGAAACTTGCTGCTGTTCTACAAACCTCTGCTCTTGGAGGCCCAACACTGTCTACAAGAATAGAAGCACCCGTAGACATCAGACGCCGCCGCCGCCAATCCCATCTCGGGGGATTCTGGGGATCGCCTCCGGCACCCTGCCGGAGTGGGGAATCATCTCCCGGAGGACTCTTCACCGCCATGGTCGCCTCCGGAGTGATGAGTGAGTAGTTCACCCCTGGACTATGGGTCCATAGCAGTAGCTAGATGGTTGTCTTCTCCTCATGTGCTTCATTGTTGGATCTTGTGAGCTGTCTAACATGATCAAGATCATCTATCTGTAATGCTATATGTTGTGTTTGTCGGGATCCGATGGATAGAGAATACTATGTTATGTTGATTATCAATCTATTACCTATGTGTTGTTTATGATCTTGCATGCTCTCCGTTATTAGTAGAGGCTCTGGCCAAGTTTTTACTCTTAACTCCAAGAGGGAGTATTTATGCTCGATAGTGGGTTCATGCCTCCATTAAATCTGGGACAGTGATAGAAAGTTCTAAGGTTGTGGATGTGCTGTTGCCACTAGGGATAAAACATTGATGCTATGTCAGAGGATGTAGTTATTGATTACATTACGCACCATACTTAATGCGATTGTCTGTTGTTTACAACTTAATACTGGAAGGGGTTCGGATGATAACCTGAAGGTGGACTTTTTAGGCATAGATGCATGCTGGATAGCGGTCTATGTACTTTGTCATAATGCCCAATTAAATCTCACAATACTCATCGTATCATGTATGTGCATTGTCATGCCCTCTCTATTTGTCAATTGCCCGACTATAATTTGTTCACCCAACATGCTATTTATCTTATGGGAGAGACACCTCTAGTGAACTGTGGACCCCGGTCCATTCTTTTACATCGAATACAATCTACTGCAATACTTGTTTTATCGTTTCTCGCAAACAATCATCATCCACACTATACATCTAATCCTTTGTTACAGCAAGCCGGTGAGATTGACAACCTCACTGTTTCGTTGGGGCAAAGTACTTTGGTTGTGTTGTGCAGGTTCCACGTTGGCGCCGGAATCCCTAGTGTTGCGCCGCACTACATCCCGCCGCCATCAACCTTCAACGTGCTTCTTGGCTCCTCCTGGTTCGATAAACCTTGGTTTCTTTCTGAGGGAAAACTTGCTACTGTGCGCATCATACCTTCCTCTTGGGGTTCCCAACGGACGTGTGTTGTACACGCCATCACCGACCCACTTGCTCTATGGTGGACCCCACATACTAAATGGGCCGGCCCTTTAACAGCAGTGGGTCCCACATGCTAATTGGGCCGGCCCACTAACTTCTTGGGCCGGCCCAGTTGCTTTAAGGTGGACCCCACTTGTTAAATGGACCGGCCCGATAACAGGAAAGTGGGCCCCACATGCCTTGTGGGCCGGCCCTTTTGCCTGTTGACCGGTCAAACGAGTGCATCCGGCCCGGCCCACATGCTTAGTGGGCCGGCCCATTTAAATTTTGACCAGTCAACCTTAGAGGTTAGGCCCGGCCCACGTACTTAATGGACCAGCCCAGCTATATAGTTGACCGGTCAAACTAAGTCAGCTGGCCCGGCCCGCAAACTTAATGGGCCGGCCCGCTTAAGACGTGGCAGGCCTCGTGTGGGCCTACCATCTACCACGGGGTTTCAGCCGGTTAACGCCGTTAACTGCCAGTTAACGGCGTCTGCCACGTGTCAGTTTGCATGACGTCAGCAGTCAACGGGCTCCCGGAAACACTTGGGCAACGGTCCGATTTTCCGTGGCGGAAGGGCGCCCAAGCGCGACGGACCGAAAAAATCGTCGTAGGACTTTGCCTGACGCAGTTTCCACAACAGAACCCATATCGTCGGGTTAGGCCCATAGGCGACGAAAAATACCCCTTAGCGGACGATTTTGAGACGTTGTTTATCAGAACTTTTCTTGTAGTGTTTTGGGGTCCCACAAATTCAGGGTAGCATCATGCATGCCCCCTTCCCCTACCTTCCCGAGCTGAAAAATGTGTTAGCCAAGTAGTAGAATGGCATGACCAACAAGTTTCAAGTAAAATTTTGAATATAACCAAAATGTACCAATTGATAGATGAGTTAACTTGGCTTCATGGAAAAAATACTATCATGTAAATGAGTTAACTTGGCTTCCCTACCCTTGGAACCATAGGAAACTTTGTACTTATACAATATAATAAGCACCCCAGTTTAAATCATGAATCTGAAAAATTAAGCATCTATCCTTCTTAGTCACTCCAAAATGTAGCTCTTGGGAGGGTTTTTGAAATTTCCATGTTTGAAACCAAAAAACCACATATCTTCATGCGTGCTTGACTTCATGAGACAGAGTTTAGGGTTAGGGGTAGATACATGATTTTCCTGGTTTGAATATGTCTAGACCTTGTTTATCAACTTAATTGAATGCTTACTATATGACATAATAAGACCTTGGTTTTTCATTTTTTTTGATTTTTTTGAATTGTTATGCCCATTTGAATCTTTGTCAAATTCTAGGTTTGACCAAGATTTGAACAAGTTTAAATCATGAATATGAAAAATTAAGCATCTATCCTTCTTAGTCACTCCAAAACTCTTGGGAGGGTTTTTGAAATTTCCATGTTTGAAACCAAAAACCACTTCTCTTCATGCATGCTTGACTTCATAAGACAGAGTTTAGGGTTAGGGGTAGATATATACATGATTTTCTGGTTTGAATATGTCTAGACCTTGTTTATCAACTTGAATGCTTACTATATATATGACATAAGAATGCTATGTCCTTTGTTTTTTCATTCTCTTGATTTTTTTTCTGAATTTTTATGCCCATTTGAATCTTTTGGTCAAATCCTAGGTTTGACCAATATTTAAACAAGTTTAAAACAAGAAAATGAAAAGGTAATCATGGATCCTTCTTAGTCACTCTAAAATGAAGCTTTTGGGATGTTCTTGAAATTTCCATGTTTGAAACCCAAAACGACTTCTTTTCATGCTTGACTTCATAAGACAGAATTTAGGGGTTAGGGGTAGATACATGATTTGTCTAGTTTGAATATGTCTAGACATTGTTTATCAATCTTAATGCTTACTGTATGACATAAGAAGACTATGTGCTTTGCTTACTATATGACATAAGAAGACTATGTGATTTGACCAAGATAATTTAAATAAGTTTAAAACATGAAAATGAAAAGGGAAGCTTGTATCCTTCTTAGTCACTCGAAAATGGAAGTTTTTTGGGAGGTTTTTGAAATTTCCATGTTTGAAACCCAAAACCACTTCTCTTCATGCTAGACTTCATAAGACAAAGTTTAGGGGTTAGGGGGTAGATACATGGTTTGTCTATTTTGAATATGTCTAGACCTTGTTTATCAAATTGAATGCTTACTAGCTACATGACATAATAAGAAGACTATGTACTTTGGTTTTTCATTTTCTATTTTTTTAAATTTTCTGCCCATTTGAATCTTGGTCAAATCCTAGGTTTGACCATGATTTAAACAAGTTTAAAACATGAATATGAAAAATTAAGCATCTATCATTCTTAAGTCACTCCAAAATGTAACTCTTGGGAGGGTTTTTGAAATTTCCATGTTTGAAACCAAAAACCACTTCTCTTCATGCTTGACTCTCATAAAATCGACCGAGATTAGGGTTAGGGCGTAGATACATGATTTGTCTGGTTTGAATACGTCCAAACATTGTTTATCAACTTGAATGCTTACTATATGACATAAGAAGACTATATGCTTTTAAAATTCAAACATATGGTAAGCATTCTTATGTCATATAGTAAGCATTCAAGTTGATAAACAAGGTTTGGACATATTCAAACAAGACAAATCATGTATCTACCACCTAACCCTAAACTCGGTCAATTTTATGAAAGTCTAGCATGAAGAGAAGTGGTTTTTTGTTTCAACATGGAAATTTCAAAAAACCTCCCAAGAGTTACATTTTGGAGTGACTTAAGAAGGATAGATGCTTAATTTTTCATATTCATGTTTTAAACTTGTTTAAATCATGGTCAGACACCTAGGATTTGACCAAGATTCAAATGGGTAGAAAATTAAAAAAATCAGAAAAATAAAAAACCAAATTATATAGTCTTCTTATGTCATGTAGTAAACATTCAAGTTGATAAACAAGGTCTAGACATATTCAAACTAGACAAACCAGTATTTGAATTTTTATACCCATTTGAATCTTGGTCAAATCCTAGGTTTCACCAAGATTTGAATAAGTTTAAAACATGAATATGAAAAAGTGAGCATGTATGCTTCTCAGTCACTCTAAAATGTAGCTCTTGTTGGGAGGGTTTTTGAAATTTCCATGTTTGAAACCAAAAACAACTTCTCTTCCTGCATGCTTGCCATCATAAGACAGAGTTTAGGGTTAGGGGTAGATATATACATGATTTTATGGTTTGAATATGTCTAGACCTTGTTTATCAACTTGAATAATGCTTACTATATATATGACATAAGAATGCTATGTCCTTTGTTTTTCATTCTTTTGATTTTTTTCTGAATTTTTATGCCCATTTGAATCTTTTGGTCAAATCCTAGGTTTGACCCAGATTTAAACAAGTTTAAACATGAAAATGAAAAGGGAAGCTTGTATCCTTCTTAGTCACTCTAAAATGATGTTTTTGGGAGGTTTTTGAAATTTCCATGTTTGAAACCCAAAACCACTTCTCTTCATGCTTGAGTTCATAAGACAGAGTTTAGGGTTAGGTGGTAGATACATGATTTGTATGTTTTGAATATGTCTAGAGACCTTGTTTATGATTACTATATATATGACATAATAAGACCTTGTTTTTTCATATTTTTTTTGATTTTTTGATTTTTTATGCCCATTTGAATCTTGGTCAAATTCTAGGTTTGGCCAAGATTTGAACAAGTTTAAATCATGAATATGAAAAATTAAGCATCTATCCTTCTTAGTCACTCCAAAACTCTTGGGAGGGTTTTTGAAATTTCCATGTTAAAGACCAAAACCACTTCTCTTCATGCATGCTTGACTTCATAAGACAGAGTTTAATTAGGGTTAAGTTAGGGGTAGATATATACATGATTTTCTGGTTTGAATATGTATAGGCCTTGTTTATCAACTTGAATTCTTACTATATATATGACATAAGAATGCTATGTCCTTTGTTTTTTCATTCTCTTGATTTTTTCTGAATTGTTATGCCCATTTGAATCTTTTGGTCAAATCATAGGTTTGACCAATATTTAAACAAGTTTAAAACAAGAAAATGAAAAGGTAATCATGGATCCTTCTTAGTCACTCTAAAATGAAGCTTTTGGGATGTTCTTGAAATTTACATGTTTGAAACCCAAAACGACTTCTCTTCATGCTTGACTTCATAAGACAGAATTTAGCGGTTAGGGGTAGATACATGATTTGTCTAGTTTGAATACGTCTAGACCTTATTTATCAATTTTAATGCTTACTATATGACATAAGAAGACTATGTGCTTTGCTTACTATATGACATAAGAAGACTATGTGATTTGACCAAGATAATTTAAACAAGTTTAAAACATGAAAATGAAAAGGGAAGCTTGTATCCTTCTTAGTCACTCAAAAATGAAGTTTTTTGGGAGGTTTTTGAAATTTCCATGTTTGAAACCCAAAACCACTTCTCTTCATGCTTGACTTCATAAACATGAAAAGGAAGACTATTTGCTAACGGAGGGAGTAAGCACTCTTGCTATCAAAAGTACCAAACGATGCATACCAAAATGATTTTTTAGAGGAATACTAGTTCAGATTATTTAATTTTATATTAGCAGGCGAAAATCGAACCCCGTAGTTGCATTTTCTGAAATTGACCCATAGTACTGTGCAGAACCCTAGTTTAACTTATTAATAGATTCGTAGGTCGATTTTTTTTACGTTTTTATTATTATTACTAGGCAGCACATGTGTTTGCCCGTCCAGTGAAACTCTTTCATTTCATTTTTATTTTCCGCAAGGTCGGGAATCGGAGGAAGAGGGATCACACGGGAGGAGACGAAGGGAGAGCAGTCACGGGGCCCCACTTATTTATGGTGTCTACATTTTTTCGGGTGATTTGACTGTTGTGCAGGGTTGTCAGTGCGCAGAGGGTGCGAGCGAGCGAGGCCGAGAACGAGAGAGATGTTTTTTTTTTGTTGGAGGGACAACCGAACGATCCTGAAGGACCCAGATTTCCAATACGCATCAGAGAGCAGTTTACAGCATGACACAAAATAAATAGGAAATTATGTCTAAATCCCTAAGATTTACATGGTAGACCCCAGGCTGAAAGCAAGAAATGCGATCGGGTCCTTATCAGCCACCGTCCGGATTGATCCTCGTCGCAGCCGGGCACGAACCACTTGGCGCGACCAAATCGCCAAGGCTAAAGAGCCTGCACACCATGGCCTCCGAGCTGAGCTAGAAACGCCCTGCCAAAACCGGCAGCCAACGGAGGTGGATAATTGGAGAGAGAGAGAGAGAGAGTCTTGATGCATCTCGCTTGACAAAGAATATGGCTGGGAGTTTGCTTACCTAGCGTACGTGACTTGTGCTCATTGAAGTGTGGGACCTCACGCATGGGAACCACACGTAAGTGACAGACTTGTTGCTCTAATAACTCGGGTGATTATTATACTGTATTAGTACATAGTTTCCTGTCGATCCTTCTTAGTCACTCCAAAATGAAGCTTTTGGGAGGTTTTTCAATTTTCCATGTTTGAAACCAAAAACCACTTCTCTTCATGCATGCTTGACTTCATAAGACAGAGTTTAGCTAGGGTTAGGGGTAGATACATGATTTTCCTGGTTTGAATATGTCTAGACCTTGTTTATCAACTTAATTGAATGCTTACTATATGACATAAGAAGACTACGTGCCTTGGTTTTTCATTTTTTTCATTTTTTTTAAATTTTATGCCCATTTGAATCTTGGTCAAATCCTAGGTTTTTCATTATTTTGACTTTTTTGAATTTTTATGCCCATTTGAACGTTTTGGTCAAATCCTAGGTTTGACCAAGATTTAAACAAGTTTAAAACATGAAAATGAAAATGGAACCTTGTATCCTTCTTAGTCACTCTAAAATGAAGTTTTTGGGAGTGTTTTTGAAATTTCCATGTTTGAAACCCAAAACCACTTTTCTTCATGCTAGACTTCATAAGACAGAGTTTAGGGGTTAGGGGGTAGATACATGGTTTGTCTATTTTGAATATGTCTAGACCTTGTTTATCAAATTGAATGCTTACTAGCTACATGACATAAGAAGACTATGTACTTTGGTTTTTCATTTTGCTGTTTTTTTATTTTCTGTCCATTTGAATCTTGGTTAAATCCTAGGTTTGACCATGATTTATACAAGTTTAAAACATGAATATGAAAAATTAAGCATCTATCCTTCTTAAGTCACTCCAAAATGTAACTCTTGGGAGGGTTTTTGAAATTTCCATGTTTGAAACCAAAAACCACTTCTCGTCATGCTTGACTTTCATAAAATCGACCGAGATTAGGGTTAGGGGGTAGATACATGATTTGTCTGGTTTGAATATGTCCAAACATTGTTTATGAACTTGAATGCTTACTATATGACATAAGAAGACTATATGCTTTTAAAATTCAAACATATGGTAAGCATTCTTATGAAGTCAAGCATGCATGAAGAAAAGTGGTTTTTGGTTTCAAACATGGAAATTTCAAAAACCCTCCCAAGAGCTACATTTTGGAGTGACTAAGAAGGATAGATGCTTAATTTTTCATATTCATGATTTAAACTTGTTTAAACCATGGTCAAACCTAGGATTCAACAAAGATTCAAATGGGCATAATTTTTAAAAAAAATCAAAAAATGAAAAACCAAGGCACATAGTCTTCTTATGTCATTTTATGAGGTTTTTGAAATTTCCATGTTTGACACCCAAAACCACTTCTCTTCATGCTTGAAACCCAAAACCACTTCTCTTCATGCTTGATTAAATCCTAGGTTTGACATAAAAAGACTATGTGCTTTGGTTTTTCATTTTTATGTTTTTTTTGAATTTTCCGCCCATTTGAATCTTGGTCAAATCGTAGGTTTGACCAAGAGGTAAACAAGTTTAAAACATGAATATGAAAAAGTAAGCATGTATCCTTTTTAGTCACTCCAAAATGAAGCACTTGGGAGGTTATTAAAATTTCTATGTTTGAAACCAAAGACCACTTCTCTTCATGCTTGACTTCACAAGACAAAGTTTAGGGTTAGGGGTAGATACATGATTTTTCTGGTTCAAATATGTCTAGATCTTGTTTATCAACTTGAATGCTTACTGTATGACATAATTAAGAAGGCTATGTGCTTTGGTTTTTCATTTTTTTCATTTTTCTGAATTTTTATGCCCATTTGAATTTTGGTCAAATCTTAGGTTTGACCAAGATTGAAACAAGTTAAAAACATGAATATGAAAAAGTAAGCATGTATGGATCCTTCTTAGTCACTACAAAATGAAGCTCGTGGGAGTATTTTCCTCCCACACGTGAGCTTGGTACCACTACACAAGAACCATGCATATGTTAAAACTTTTGAATCATGTGTTTTTTCTTCTCTTGATTACTGCCCAAAGGAGAAAAATTATATTAAATGGGTGTTTTCTATGAAGTGCCTACCGCATGAAGTGTACACACTACCACCAATCCAATTTTCACAGGTCTGCATAAGAGACATGGTAGCTACGTACGATGGCAATTTCCAACGATCCACGGATTATCTTTGTGTGCAACCATATACTGAATTATTTCTGGGCTAAAAGTTTTATTTCAAATGTAATTGGAAGGAAGGGTACATGAATTAGAATTAAAAAACTAGGTAAATACATGACATGCCCCCAAGATGTGGAAGCCTAAAACAATGGCCAAACATGTGCGGTGCATCCAAGTATAACACATAGCTGTTATCACTATATTTTGGACAAATCCAGAGGTGGGCCGTAAGAGAGATGGGCTTAGAGGACTACACGTGGAAGATCTCTGAAGCGGCCTTGCACGGAGAATTTGGGCTAGATGGCCCGTGTATCTTTAATTATAGTAGGTTATATCTTAGATCAAGATTTAGAATTTGTATCGCACACGGTGGGATATCCCCACGTTAGAAAGTCCGCTGGACTATAAATATGTATCTAGGGTTTATGGAATAAACAACACAACGTTCACCCCAAAACAAACCAATCTCGGCGCATCGCCAACTCCTTCGTCTCGAGGGTTTCAATCAGGTAAGCGACATGCTGCCTAGATCGCATCTTGCGATCTAGGCAGCACAAGCTCCACGTTGTTCATGCGTTGCCGTCTTGAAAGCGTCTTTGATGGCGGGCAACGTAGTTATCATAGACGTGTTAGGGTTAGCATAGCTCTTCGTATAAACATGCTTACGTAGTGCAACCTCGCATGTCTAGCCGCCCTCACGCCTATCTCAGGCGTGGGGGCGGCACCCTGCTTGTTCATCATCTAGTAGATCTGATCCGTTACGATTGCTCCTTGCTCTGCAAGGATTAGTTTAATATCTGCAATAGTTAGGCCTTACGAAGGGGGGGAGGATCCAGTGGCACGTAGGGTGGCGTTTGCAAGTCCTAAACAGGATGTTCCGATGATCAACGTCACGTTGGTTGTGTGGCCTTGTTTAGGATCGGCTTACGAGCACCGTGCGTGGCCGCGAGGCCCAACCTGGAGTAGGATGATCCGATTATGCGGTGAAAACCCTAAATCGTCGTAGATCTCATTAGCTTTATCTTGATCAAGCAGGATCACCAAGTATTCGTGCACCCCGTACGGATCATGGGTGGATCGGCTCTTTGAGCCGATTCACAGGATAACCTGAGAGCCGATCGAGGCTCTTATTTAATGTTTACGTGTATGCCATGCAGGAACTAAGCGAGGCATCCCCATCACCTTCCCGACCAGGTATAGGTCAGGTGGCACGCCTTGCACTTCGCATCGCCGCGTGTGACCAGAAGAGCATTGCGGGCCGTCGCTCGAGGGGTCTCGGCCAGCCGCAGCTCTAGGCTCTTCCGGCTCTACCGTGTTGACGAGGCCGCTGCCCGCCGGTGGGTTTTGGCGATCAACACATTCTCGGCACGCCCGGTGGGACAATCATCTACATCAACCACATCGCCATCTACATCCGAGATGGCGGCGGACGGCACGCCGTCACCTACGAGGAGCTGCTCGCTCGAGCTCAAGAAGAAACATGACGAGATCAAGGCCACCCTCGAAGCCGACATCTTGGGCTCTTTTCATATAACCCGTACCCATGGCATCTGATGGAAGGGGTTCTCACCACAAGGTGCACTCGATGGGATAGATCTCTCTGCCCCGTCGGAGGAACGCACCAGGGCCCTACGGCAGGAGATCAACTACTTGGTGGCTCACTCGCTACACCGCCACTCTGAAAACTTGGTCAACGTGTTGGAGCGTCTCGCTCTGCGCGTGATCCAGGAGATCATGAGCCACCAGTACTCGCTGTCAAGACCAGCTCTCGGGACGCACCAAGGAGAGTTGCCACTCCAGTCCCGTCCACCACTGCCATATGCGTTGGCAGCACCAGCTGAAGTGCCGGCTACACCGGCATTCGTCGTCTACAAGATCGGTGGTGACCCTAGTGACTACCAGTTCTTGGCTGAGGCGCCCAAGGAGATCCCTCAAGGATACGCGTGCACGTATGTGCCAGATTGTGGCAACTGGCCACTCTCAAACCAGGCCACAACGTCAGGGACTCCGGCGCAAACAGGAGGAACGTCAGCAACAGAGCTTGAGAAGCAGACGTGGCTAACTAAGTACGCCACCCCGACGAAACTCCAGGGCCCAGCTCCTGCAGTTGGCTCAGAGCTGGAAAAGCAAACATGGCTGGCTAAGTACGCCACCCCGGCGAATCTTCAGAGTGCAGCTCCTGCAGCAAGACAATGGATCAGATCAGTACCATATTGAGAGACCAGTTCGGCATGGTGCCGAAAAGAAGGGCAATCGGCTATTCCAAGCCGTACCCCGACGAGTACGAGATGATCCCGCTGCCACCTAAATATCGGCTCCCTGACTTCTCCAAATTCAGTGGATCGGATGGCTCCAGCTCCATCGAGCACATCGGCCGATATTTGGCGCAACTAGGACCGGCTTCGATGTCGGATCAGCTACGCGTGAGCATCTTTTCACAGTCCCTCACAGGATCGGCTTTTGGATGGTATACCTCTTTGCCAAAGAACTCCATCCAGTCTTGGAAGCAATTGGAAGAACAGTTCCATACGCAATACCATTCGAAGCTTCCGAGTCTAGCATTGCCGATCTAGCACAACTACGTCGAAGCGCGGAGAAACGGTGACAGTACATCCAGCGCTTCAGAATCTTAGGAACCGATGTTATTCGGTTCGTATAACCGAAAAGGAAGCAATCGAATTGGCGGTAGCTGGCCTTGCAACGCAGCTCAAGGACATGGCCTCCCAAGCAGATTATCCTCGCCGCGCACATGGTTCAGAAACTATCAGCATATGAACAGCGCCACCTGCACTGTACCAAGACAAGTTCAAGCGTGCGATAGTCATGGTCGATACGAGAGGAAGGTGAAGTGCCCGCGGGAGACCAAAAAGTAGCAAAGGCTGAGTGGACTCGGGGAGGAACCCCCGTATCCTGCAAATGGGTAAAGCCACCAGGGCCGCCCAGGGGATTTGATTTTGACGTGACCAAGACTGAACAAATCTTCGACCTCCTGCTTAAGGAGAAACAGTTGGACGATTCCTGAAGGTCTCAAGTTCCCTACGGCGCAAGAGCTAAACGGAAAGCCGTACTGCAAATTCCACAACTCGCTTTCCCATGCCACCAACGACTGCAGGGTGTGGCGTCAGCACATCCAAGCGGCGATAGAGAAGGGGCGTTTAATTTTCAACCAGTACGCCATGAAGGTAGACACCCAGCCCTTCCCCGCCGTTAACATGGTAGAAGTCATCTACCCCGAGGGCTGCCAGCCAGGTCCCACGTTCAGCATCAACATGGTAGGGCCTGGGAACCACTCTGGCAAGGATGGAGATGAGGGCAGCTGCTCTCATAGCAAGGACACAGAAGAGGCCGCTCCACGCGATCGGCTCCATCATGATGGCAAGCGCTACGTCACAGAGGGAGAAGTGAAGAACATAAGATATCAGCGACCTCTCTCTGATCACCTCCTCAACAAATATGTGAGTCAGCATGACCAACGCCGACGGTCCAACCGTGATGATGAAGGAGATCGTCGGGCTAGAGAAGCCCGATGACATCGTGGGCCGCAGCGCGATGAGGAGGAGCACGAGCGCCGTGCCACGGACAGGCCAAGGGAGCAAGATGACAACGCCGTACACCGGACTGCCCTTTCTTCGTACACTGCCGGGATTCAGGCATGAGCCGCTTGCCCACACTCGGCAATGGCCCCGAATGCAACAAGAAGAAGAAGGAGGCAGCCCACGTCTCTGGGAGTGAGCGCCCAGCGCCTCTCCCACCCCCCAGCAAACGCGCCGAGTCACTTCGTTGGGCAGATCTTGAGGATTCGAAGACGAGGGACTAGAAGAAGAAGAAGACAGTACCACCGTCCAAGGTGGTGCCCTGACGGACTCAGCCGTTCACAGAAACGCAGGGTTCAGCGGTTGCGCGGCCTGGAGGAAGCCGAAAGGTTATACCTGCATACGCTAAGAAAGGCACGGCCTGATCTGGCTGCAAAGGTTCAGCGAGCCCTGAATGAAGAGGGTCGTCCACGGAGAATGGAGTGGCGTCCCAAGCAAAAGAAAGCCGATGATGAAACATCGGCTGGCACAAACATGGTGCTTGTCTTGCCGACAGAGTTTAGTGCTCCACGATTATACGATGCACTCAAGGTGGGCGACAGTAGGCGCATCAAGTCAGAGGTTGGGTTGGTTTTATCCAGCCTAACTGAGTAGCAAGATTAAACCAATGAGCAAACCGGGTGAGGCTGATCCTTGTGATCGGCCCCAAAAAAAGTTTATGGAGGAACATTACAAAACCTTCATCGAGCAAGCAATGTGGAGGCCGATTCCAGCAATCGGCCAAAATTATCTTCTGCACATATTCTGTTTATGGTCAGCAACGATCTACTGGGCAGCGGCCACGTCGGCAGATGAAAGTCAGCATGAATCTTTGCGAAGTCGACGTGCAAGTGCAGTGCCCTGGCTTACCAAGAAAGCCGATATCTGCAATCATTTGGCAGATTCGGCTTGGGGGGCATATAGTCAGATGAACATGTGCAGATAAACATGTGCAGACATGCGTGCGGTGGAACATTGGGGGCCGATTAAGAAAAATTGGCCAAACAAAAAAAAAAATTCGCAGGAAGCGAAGCCGATGCGCAGTCATCGACTTTAGTACAGTTGCACGGGACCAAGACCTACTGGCTATGTGTTCAAGGGTTTACATCGACGTCGATGTTCAGTAGAAGAAAGCTGATCAACGACTCATGCATCCTCGCCGGTATTCTTGCCTTGATGAAGGCTTGGGGGGCAGCTCGCCCTAGAAGTTCTTTAGAGAGCCGATTTTGATGGAATCGGTTGGCATTACGATTCGGAGGCTGGTGGTGACACATGTGGTTAGCTCACGACTGTCCTCGCCTTGATGAAGACTCGGGGGGCAACGGACTACATCGAGATTGCATCGATTGATCCTGCGTTGTGATCCTCTCTGGAAGCAGTTCTGTTCGCGAAAGAAGATTGCTGAAGCTATGGAGAGGAATCAGGAAGGGAGGCCGTCGGCTTTTACAGATTTTGGACTGGCTTTGTCATTTGCACAGGGATTGGATTCTCAAAATAGCCGATGAATAGTCATCGGCTAAGGGATTGCGAAAAAATATGGTCAGATACCAAATCGCAGCCTGAAATTGAGAAGTTCTTGGCCTACGAGCTAATCGACATAAGAATCCAGCTTCATGGGCGGCCAAAAGAAGGAAAAAATCGATACATTGCTATCGGTCTTGACATGGCAGGCGGAAGGGATGAAATTGGGGCAATTGAAAGATGAATCAAAAGAACAATTTCATTAAGTCAGAGGAGCGGCTTTACAAGAAAGAGCCGATAGATCTCAAAAGAGGGATCTAGTGCCTAGCGCACTGCTACTACTAGTCCTATTTCTGCTAATCGTCGCTGTCCTCGTCGTCACCGCCGTCGATGTCGTCGGCGCTGCTCCCGGGGAGCTCCTCGTCGCTGCTACCCCAGCCTGTGGCCGGAGCCTCTTCCTCCTCGTCATCATCATCGTCCTCGCTGTCCGCCCAGGAGCGGAAGCGCTTGGTTGGCGGGTACCCGGCGGAAGAGGAAGATTCATCTTCTTCCTCCTCTTCTTCTTCTTCGTCGTCATCTTCATCCTCGCTGTCCGCCCACATGCGGGAGCGCTTCTTCGGCGGGAGCTTGACGGAGGGGAAGGCCTTGGCCTTCGCTGCTTCTCCTTCTTTCTTCTCATCATCGGAGGGGAGGGGGTTCACTTCGGAAGAAGGTTTGTCCTCATTCTTCTTCGGCGAGAATGGGGGGAAGAGGTTTGAGAAGGAGGAGGAAGAGGAAGACATTGCTGAGGGAAAAGAGGGTTTTTTGGGTGCCGATGGCTGGAACAGAGGAAGGAGATGAAGAAAGCTAATCGATCGGCACAGTTAAATAATGAGGAGCCTGGTGGAAATTCTTGTCATTACGAGCTTTCCAAGGAGATGACGCCAGAGCTATCGAATTTTGCAGAGAAGCTGGGAAGACAGGGCATAATGATAACGGATACTGCAACAGCTCTGCTCTGCCACGACATGACCCTTCGAAAGGAAAGCTTAAATGATTTTGGAAAAATTATTTCCAAAACCAGGGGGGCATGTGTTATCACTATATTTTGGACAAATCCAGAGGTGGGCCGTAAGAGAGATGGGCTTAGAGGACTACACGTGGAAGATCTCTGAAGCGGCCTTGCACGGAGAATTTGGGCTAGATGGCCCGTGTATCTTTAATTATAGTAGGTTATATCTTAGATCAAGATTTAGAATTTGTATCGCACACGGTGGGATATCCCCACGTTAGAAAGTCCGCTGGACTATAAATATGTATCTAGGGTTTATGGAATAAACAACACAACGTTCACCCCAAAACAAACCAATCTCGGCGCATCGCCAACTCCTTCGTCTCGAGGGTTTCAATCAGGTAAGCGACATGCTGCCTAGATCGCATCTTGCGATCTAGGCAGCACAAGCTCCACGTTGTTCATGCGTTGCTGCATCGAAGCGTCTTTGATGGCGGGCAACGTAGTTATCATAGACGTGTTAGGGTTAGCATAGCTCTTCGTATAAACATGCTTACGTAGTGCAACCCTCGCATGTCTAGCCGCCCTCACGCCTATCTCAGGCGTGGGGGCGGCACCCTGCTTGTTCATCATCTAGTAGATCTGATCCGTTACGATTGCTCCTTGCTCTGCAAGGATTAGTTTAATATCTGCAATAGTTAGGCCTTACGAAGGGGGGGAGGATCCAGTGGCACGTAGGGTGGCGTTTGCAAGTCCTAAACAGGATGTTCCGATGATCAACGTCACGTTGGTTGTGTGGCCTTGTTTAGGATCGGCTTACGAGCACCGTGCGTGGCCGCGAGGCCCAACCTGGAGTAGGATGATCCGATTATGCGGTGAAAACCCTAAATCGTCGTAGATCTCATTAGCTTTATCTTGATCAAGCAGGATCACCAAGTATTCGTGCACCCCGTACGGATCATGGGTGGATCGGCTCTTTGAGCCGATTCACAGGATAACCTGAGAGCCGATCGAGGCTCTTATTTAATGTTTACGTGTATGCCATGCAGGAACTAAGCGAGGCATCCCCATCACCTTCCTGACCAGGTATAGGTCAGGTGGCACGCCCTTGCACTTCGCATCGCCGCGTGTGACCAGAAGAGCATTGCGGGCCGTCGCTCGGAGGGGTCTCAGCCAGCCGCAGCTCTAGGCTCTTCCCGGCTCTACCGTGTTGACAGGCCGCTGCCCGCCGGTGGGTTTTGGCGATCAACAATAGCATGCACCGATAGTTTGACCTAAATTTGAAATCAAGCCGAAGGTGGTTCGAAAAATCGTAAAATGGCAAAACAAAGCATGAAGTTACAAATTTGTGATGTACTATATGTCCATTAGGATATTACAAGGCTGACAAGTATACTTATGTTGTAAAATTGAGCAACATAATACACAATATATATATATATATATATTACCCAAAATATACGATTAAAAAGTTAAAATGGACATCTAGTTTGTAATGATATAATTTTAGTACCATAAAATTCATATTATGTTGTAATCAAATTAATGATATAGGGATGCACGCTGACATTATAATCCCTAACGGAGGGAGTAAGCACTTCAGTTATGAAAAGTACCGAACAATGCATGCAAAAATGATTTTTATTGGAATACTAGTTCAACTTATTTTGTTATAAAGGGGCGTCGTGAGATTGATCGACCAAAATTTGTAAACAAGCCAAAGTTATTGTGGGGCTCGATATAAAAAGGTAGAAAGAAATGATGGAATCATATAATTCGTGGTTTACATACTTCCACTATGAACAATACTAACAAAATTTACTTGAAACTTGTTGGCCATGCCATTCTGCTACCCCCCCCCCCCAAAAAAAAATTCAAATATGAATCCTTGTGGCACGACCATGTTGGGGTTCACTTCTGGGCTTCTGGCTATCTACCCAGCCGAGCATGCGGGCTCTATTACCCTGTACGAATCCTCGTTTTAAACCAAGAAGAAGTGAACAACCCCCCCCCCCCCCCCCGCCACACACACACACTCCTCTCTCCTCTCTCTCTCTCTCTCTCCACTAACCGGCTTTAGATATCGCATCATTTGTCTCTCAGACTCCATTGATTTGCCCCAAGTTCAACAAGGTCGCTCCCTTTTCCTCTGAGAGTCCATTGACTTTTATTTGCTGGTGTCACTTGTGCTAAAGTGTCATTCCTTGTACTCCCTCCGATTCATATTACTTGATGGTAATATAGATGTATCTAGACACATTTTAGTTGTAGATACATCCATTTTACCATCAATTAATATTGATCGGAGTTGCAGCGTGGTATGAGGCTTGCCGCCTGCCACCGTCGGCGAGGTTCCAAGTAAACGGTGCCAGAAGAAGAGTAGCGCGGCTCCGGATTCAACCACGAGGCGGCGATGGACGGCACCATGGAAATAAACGCTACGAATTTGGAGGCCATCGCGTACAACATCGCTGGAACGGCGCAGGTCATGTGCTCCCACGACGGCTGCGGGGTCAACGTCAGCTACCACGAGTCCCTAAGACACCAGATCGCGTGCCCGCACGACCGGTGCAACTGCACGGAGCAGGGCTGCGGGTCGCCGCCCCACCGTCAGCGCTCCTCGTTCACCTCGCAGAGGCCCACTCGATTCAGGTGCACAGGTTAGAGTATGGCAAGTCCATAGAGTTCCGGGTGACCATGACGCACCCGTGCTCGCCGTGCAGGCGGCTCATCGTCGAAGGGGATGACGGCTCCGTGTTCGTCCTGTACATCGACGCACTCGGCCCGGCCATTGTCTTGTCTTTGGTATGCGTCAGGTCGGCCACATCCGTGTGGCCGCTCTACAGGGTGAAGATCTGGGCGCACGGCCCGCCACCGTCCTCGAAATCGGACTGCAGGCGGGATGTCGTGAAGATGTCTGCCGATGCTTCTAGCAGCGCGTCGCCGGGCGCTGTCGTGTTTGAGGAGCTCACGTCGTTCCTCGTTGTGCCGGGGCCATACCTCATTGGTGCTGGATCGTCCAAGGAGCTGCGTTTCTACATTCGCTTATGCAAGCAGATGTAGCTACTGCTACTTTGCGTAGTTGAAAAAACTGTCAATTTGTAAAGTACTAGAGTGTTCGTACGGCTGCTATTTTTTTATGGGGTCTTTGTTTCATATTTGTGCTGAACTGTTTGTAGTAGTACTTATACTTAATAATGATGCAGCGTGGAAGTGAATACTCTTTTTTTTTGTGAATCGGAAGTGAATACTCCAACTACTATATGTAATTGTAACCCCTCCATCTGATTTACTCCCTCCGTCTCGATTTAGAGGGCTTGGTTTATTTTGCAGCAGGACCAAGGCATTGTTTCATTGGATGACGAAAACTCTCCGGAGCGCTGCCTCCTCCGGATGACAATAAAACATGATGTACAATGGGTTGTTTTTTAGTCTTATCTTTGGTAACGAGACATCCTAAATTTGTGGTGAGAGAGATTTATGCTAAGAGATGATCTCTTAGCTAAGAGAAGGCAAAGTCTTTTTTCATCTTTCTCTTTCTTCCACATCAGCGTTTATCCTACGTGGCACTGCTAAAATATCACCATTGTACATGCCCTAATACTCCACTAATGGTGTACAAAGCGTGCATGCAGCCGATCACATGCCCCCATGCAAACTTGTTTGGTTTCACACTCCACCAGCATGCACAAGGCTGTTCCCAGAGAATAGAAAAAGGAGAAAAGGGAAGGTGGAGACTAATTCGAGAAGGTTACTAGTACTTCTAATTTAAATGCATGCATGCCTTAGATGAGAGGTAATATGGGACAAATATTTGTTCAGATTAGGCCCTGTGAACCGAGACAGAGGGGTATAAAACTATCTGCACTCCCAGATCATTTCTCCTGTTTTTTAGATGTCCTTTCACTTACTATAAAAAACAAAGAAGCACTATAAGGGCTGCTTTCAATCAAAGGAATGTGGAGAGTGTAGAAATAGGAAAGGTGTAGGATTGAAATTTTCCCATAGGAATCAAATCCAACATAATTCCTATGTCAATCCTATGAATCAAAGAAGCCCTAAGTGGTTACCGGTGCTTAATGCACAGTTCCAAAGAGTTCATCCCGCAGTCCAAATAACTAATAATCAGATGATGTCAATTTTTATGTATGTAGTTGTGCCTATTACCATCACAAATATAGTCTCAAATAGTATGATGGCGGAGATACACATTTTTTAACTACCATGATTTTCGGAAAATGCTTAGTCAATTTTGACATAATTTGACTTTCTAAAAATAATACGGAGTATAAGCCTTAAGCTTTGAGATGGAGGTACTATATTGGGTTTTCCTCGTCTTAAGCAAAATCCCTTCCCATCCCCTTAAATAGAGTACTCCAGCCTCGAGGCTAGGAGATAAGAGAGGCCATCGATAGGCCATACTCCTCGCGCGCTCGCAATGCTGGAAACTGTCACCGTTACCCTGAAGATGGACTCCACCGTGCTTCACTGCATTTTCTGCTCCCAGCCCCTCAAGCCTCCCCGTCTTCAAGGTCGATCCCTTTCCCTCCCACACTCCATTGATGTTTCTTTTGTGGGTTCACTACTGCAAAAATGGGAATCCACGAACTTTGATTTGTGCAGTGCAAGGGTAATCATTTGGCCTGCGGCCGCTGCCTCAGCGAGCTTCCCGGGAACCGGTGCCATAGGTGCGTGGAACCCCGCGGCGGATTCGAGCAGGACCCGGCAATGGACGCCGTCGTATCAGCGGCGACGGTTGAGTGCCCCCACAGCAGCTGCGGGAGCTTGGTGGCCTACCACCAGGTCCACGACCACAAGATTGCATGCCCGCACGCCCCTTGCGCTTGCACGGAGCCCGGCTGCGACTTCGCCGCCCCACCAACAGCGCTCATCGCCCACTTCGCAGCGGCCCACTCGATCCAAGTGCACAAGCTCCCGCCGTACAACACGACCAAAGTGTTCCAGGTGCCGGTGCCGGTGCCGGGTTCGCCATGCTTGCGGATCATCGCCGAAGGGGAGGACGGCGCCGTGTTCGTCCTGATCATCGGCGTGCTCGGTTCGACTTCGACCACCATCGTGTCTACCGTGTGCGTTAGGGCGGCCGCGTGCGTGTGGCCTCTGTACACGGCAAAGATGTGGGCGAATGGGCCGGCGTCGTGCTCGTTGGCGCACGCGAGGAGCAGGGCGGACACCGTGAGTGTGTCTTTGGAGGCGTCGAGCTGTGCCTTGCCGGGCGACGTCGCGTTTGATGAACTCACGTCGTTCCTCTCGGTGCCGCCGCTGTACCTGGTGCTTGGTGGACCTTCCAAGCTGCTGCGTTTCTACATTCGCATCGAGAAGGAGAACAATTAATCCTCAAAATAAGTACTCCTACTCCATATGATGATACGTACTAGTATAGTGCTAATGCGGATGTAACCTCTAGTAAAGTACTAGTACTAACACTGTCTGAGTTGTACTATTATTTCAGTTTCGCTTCTATTGTTGGGTAACATCATCAGGAACATAACTTGAACTTATTGGTTTCAAATCTGTGACAACAAAAGAAAAAGAACAAGAAAGGGAGTACTCCGTAACTGTTTTTCGTCCTGCTAATGCAACCTTGAGGTGACAGGGACAACTTTGTACAAAGCATCGTGCTCATATAAATATACGTACAAAATCATCAGCAGTACCTCGATAGGTGCCATGTCCATTGATAGGCGGGTCATCGGGAGATGGATATTACTCTTTGGATAGCTGTCCTGACGTGATAGGATGCCTACATACACCCTACTCGGCAGGTGACGATACCTTCCCAACGAAGGTATCCAGTCCCATCCATTGATTATTTTATTATGGACGGAGAGCATTCTAGAAGAGATGTCATGTCTTGGGGCAGAGGTTCGGCTTAATCATGGTTTTGATATGGCCACGACTTTTGTCATTTAAGGCAACACCTATGGGAACCAAAAGATTACTGAAACATCAACTACATTTTACTTGACGCTAGTGTAGATGTATCTAGACATATTGTAGCTATAGATACTTCCATTTTAGCATCAAGTAATGTGGATCGGAGGGAGTAATACAATACAGTATACTCAGTATAAGGTTAACTTTGGCACACGCTGGGACGCACATATTTGTTAGAAGTACACACATGCAAGACAGAGCATAGAGTAAAATAATTACTCTACTATTTACTTATGAGCAACCAAAAGCTTGTACGTGTCCACTATATATATGGGCATGGACTACACTTTGCTTGTGGATGAGGATAGCTGTTGTGGACAACACAGTGCATGCTGTTAGAGTGAAACGGCACACTTATTGTGGATCGTAGGGAGTATGCAAGATAAAAAAAGATCTACCATACATATTATTATTATAAACTTTTTTTGCGAATCTTATTTTATACTTATTAGTTATGTACTCACGACACTGGGAGCATACACACACACGATCGTACATACTACAAAGAGTAATCTTGCATCGCTTTTAACACTACTTGCAAGATAAAATATAGCTGGATGTACAGAACTACTTATCACTGGGTGCATTAGTGCATACACACACGATCGTATACATACTAGTACTGTACTACTTTTAACACTAGGCTATCATTTTCAGTGGTCTTCCTCTTCAGCTTCCACAGCCTGTACCATGCTGCTCTTCTTCTTCTTCTTACTCCTGCTGTCCTGGAATTCCGCCAATTTTTGTTGACCCTTCTCAAAGTTTACTATTCGCCTGTATACCTCATATGTCGCGTATGCGTCGATGCTTGCATACATGATATGCTTCATGGACAAGGGCACCTGCTTCCACAGCTTGTGTTCCTCATGCGTAAGTTTTTTCATGATAGATTTGTACTGGCTGTCTATAATGGCCGTAGCATAGTCAGCCAACGAATCCTTATTGTTACTAGTGGAATCGGTAGGCTTCCACCTTTTCTGGATGTCCACGAAGTTCGCCACTGAGAGGTTGCAACGCCCAAGCCTGGTAATGTCGTTGCCGATGTCAACACCTGCAAATGTTACGTCAGCCCTGCCAAGAAAGTCAGCGAGTTTGGGGCATGGCTGGTCGGCCGAGGAAATCTGGTACAGGAGGCAGTCTGTGCCCATGCACAACTATATGAGGGCAGCCTTCTGTTCAGGCCCATAGGTGTACTCTACGTCTAGGCCAACAATTTTGTACGAGTCTTCTTTCTCCAAGATCAACTCGATTTTGTTGATGTGCTCCTCCACCTTAGACGCCATATTGGTATAGTTGGCCGTAATGGTGGTTGTTCCATGAGCGAGGAAAGTGTGCCCGTGGTAGAACGCTTCCATGGAGGGTAGCGAGAGGGGCACATGCGAGAGTGTCAGGGAGAAGACGAAATGAGGAAGACGAATGTTAACCGCCACGCCAGGGCCTGGAAACCGCTAGATGCATGCATTTTGGACGGTTTTGAAGATGACGGGCCATAGGGCACGAATGCAGTTTCCTTGTTAAAATAATAATAACCGCCCACGTACTTAATTAATTGGATGCTTATTTGTTTCTCGAGAGGAGCCTAGTTTTTTTCTACTACTCCGTACGAAACTCTGAGGATCTAAATCATCAGCATTAGTACAAAGAGATTCAAAAGTAATAATATTACCTTCGTCTAAAAGGAGGTGTCTTAGTTTTGTCTAATACGGATGTATATAGACATATCTTAGTTGTAGAAATTACAAATATGTCTTCCTTGCACCACTTAGCTACCACTACAAACACTAACGCAAGGTAGATCAGCATCATGCAATGTAGACATTACAGTATTTTTGTACTACTGTACTTGTCTTCCCTGGTCTATGATTCAATATCTAGTATACTGTACTGCTTATACACCAGGGAGATTCAAAATACGAGTTGAGCGCCAAAACTCCCGCCTCCATACACATATTTCGAATTCCCATTCGACCCCTATTACCAATGACGCAATGGCAGACAAGTGAAGCCGGCGTGGGTTGGGGTCTCGTTCGTAATTTACACATCCCCTCTGATATATATAGTCTACCGCCTTCCTTTCGTCTTCCCCATTTCCGCCAAAAATCTGTCGCAATACTCCAGGCCCATCATCTCTCACCTTCCGGACCACCGCACCGGAATATCCCGGCCGTACTTAGCCGGCCTACCACCTCACCTACCTGAGGTTACCGACTCCCTCGTCCGCAGCACCAGATCCGCTTCACCAACGCCGCCGTGTACTGCATCGGATCTGCTTCACCGACTGCTTTGTCCGCAGCACCAGATCCGCTTCACCAACGCCGCCGTGCACTGCACTATCTGAGTTCACCGACTCCCTCATCTGTCGTACCTGATCCGCTTCACCAACGACGCCGTGCACTGCACCGGATCTGCTTCACCGACTCCCTCGTTTCAGATCTGCTTCCCCGAAACCATCATCGACCGCCCCAGATCTGCTTCCTCGACGCCGACGCCCACCGCAACCGCAGCACCCCCGCCGTCGTCGACGTGACCCGCAAGGATGCCGAGTATGACTACACGAAGCCGCCGTCAAGGTAACCAGACCCCCTCCCCCCTACACGTTTTGGGCTGTTACCATAGAAGGTTCAAGCATGTCTTGGTCAACTAGAATGTGTCTATATACATCTGAATCAAGTCATAACTGAGATTTATATTAGCATGCAAGTATCTAGAATTGGTTTACTGTCATGCAATCCAATCTAGTTAAACCCGTGTCAATCTATATCTATACCTAATAATATATAATAATAAAGAAACTAAGGCAAAATTTTCGTCCAACTTCAAACTACCCATAAATTTCCGAAAATTACACCTATGCCCCCCGCGAGTTAATACTGATTCGTCCGTCTAAAAAAGCATCGACAGAGAAGTCCCATAGATCCAGCTCCGCCCTGCTCTCAATGCGCGTGGCAGATGGCAGAAACCTGCGCATTTGCCCATGCCACTCCTCGAGCTCTCTGTCTTGATGTGCTTCACACACCTTTATGTGCTTCACACACATGGCTTATAATACTAGGAAGCTTGTACATGACCCTTTAGATTGTTGCCATGTGCCAGAATCCAAACCCTATACCATACTTCTAGAATACTCTACAAACTCTAGATATTTCATACTACTCGTAAATATCTTACTCTAGAACATTCCCCATTCTACAATTCTCTCTACATACCTTGGATACTTCATGACTAAGCTAGCTCCTTTACTAGCCAACCACATTGATAAGATTACTACTAACAATCTCCCCCATAATCTTGTCATATAAACTATCTTTACTACGTATTAAATTTAAAACAGGTCGCGGTGGTTGGTGATGGTACGTCAAACGTGTATACAACTCACCCGAACATAAAAAGTAAGGTCAGCGTGACCGGCTCCATGAGGAGTTCTTATCAGGATTAGTTAGGTCACGACCAAAACCCAATCCGTAGCACTAGGTAGCAAAATCAGCATCCCTTTCCTAATTCTAATCGCTAAAACAAACATAGATCGGTTCAGCCACACATCTTTTTCGTTCGCTCCCCTTTTTATTCTCTAAGGAACCCTCTCCTTAATGAGCGTAGATTGATGGAGATGGCTTTTGTACCGGTCAATCTTTATATCAGCAGGTGATCCGTCCTTTCTCCTCTGCCGTGGTTCATCAACGCGTGTCCGACAATCCCGGTTAGATCGGCACGATCGGCAAAAAAAAAAAAAGCCAAAAGAGACCCATTGATTAGGCTCCTCTTGCCGTGCAACTTTAAATTTTCTAACTTTTCTTTCATTCACAAACATACAGTAACAACTTATATGACTCTATGTTTCTTTTCCTAATTTTTGCACGTGCATGCATTTTCCATTTAAAATTCGTAGGACATACAAATCTCAACACTTATGCAACTAAAAATCCTTTAAAAACAAAACTTTCAGACCCTGCAGCATTTAAGAGGTTAGTGACAAGAATCAACCACATGTTTAGGAGCGCAGTGACATTCTCGCTAAAAAACCATGTTTCACGCGTGGGTGTTTCATTAATAAAGAGAAATATCTGATTAGTAAAGAGAAATATCTGTTCAGTTGGGGCCACGTTTTGACGTGTGTTCTCGACGAATCAGTTTCTCAGATAAAGTATCTCGAAGGTGTTCATAGAGGTAGCATGTGCATTTGTGCGTTCATAGAAGCGAGTGTATGTACTTAGTGAGCATTTATATTGTACCGTATTTTGTAAAAAAAGATGGTGTGAAAGGGCACCTTTTACGATATACTCCCTCCGTCCCAAAATGTAAGGGGTCTAAGGATTGGTCAAAAGTCAAACCTTACAAACTTTGACCAAATATTTAAAAAAATATTTACATCTACAATATCAAATTGACATATTAAGAAAATATACTTTAGGGTGAATCTATTGATAATGATTTAGTATTGTAAATATTTATATTTTTTTGTATAAACTTGGTCAAATTTTAAAAACATACTTTTAACTAATCCTTAGACGCCTTATTTTTGGCACGGACGGAGTATCATTCAATAAATACTATGAATTATTCGATCGTTTGTTCAAACATGTCAATTAGATCGGTCGATTGATCAACTCGGATCGGTCGATCGAGCATCAGAGTTGTCTCTGTGGTGACAAAAAATAATGCACATTGTATAAGACTGACGTACCACAGATTGTAAAGAAAAATGAGGACCATGTGGCCACACATCCTGGACATATACATTGTGATTATGTTCCATTTATTCTATTTTTGGAGAGAGCGATCTTTCGTTATTAACCCGTTGCAACACACGGGTATTATGCTAGTATCCCCTAATCCAGATCACATGGACCATGCACTTCATCTTGTGATGGCATCACACCGACTCACGTCAAGCAACGCCGCCGCACCCTGCTTGTTAGCCTCACACCGACTTCATATTAGATATCATGTAGTGCATTTCAAGTACCAAATCACTGAGAACCAACCAGATGGTTAGGAGGCAGTGGCACCCCCAGATTTGACGCTTTGGTGTCTCAAAAATGGAGGAATATTCTTGTGTGGGATGCGGCGTTCCCGATGACATTGTGGTGATAGTGGTGACTTCGTCAATCTCAATACCCGTCGGATCAGTTTCTTGGATGCATTTTTCTGGATGTGCTCGAAGGGGTAGAGTGTGTGTGCGTGAGTGATGAGTGTATGCATGTACATGTGAGCGTCTATGATTGTACTGTGTGTTGCAGAAAATAGTATTAATTTTTATCTTGTTCATACTAAGACTAGCAAAGCGTTCCCTGCTCTATAAACTCTCAAGAAACACCCCTATAATATCTATCTAGTTCGTCCTAATGTTAGAACAGTAATTGCATGCTATGTAATTCATCTATTTTTGTTAGGAAACCTACATGTTTGTTTGCTTTTCTTATTCTCAGGTGACAGGTTGTGTGCTGGGACCATAGCCGTCGTCTGTTTTGTTTGTTGCAAAATGTTGTTTTATATTCCGCCATTCTGTGCTCTTCTGTGTTCACAAGGTTTTAAATTATAATTTCCATCTGTTTTGTTGTAAACAATGACGGTAAATGCCAATTACTATTTCCTTTCTGCTATCCTTTTGCCATCCTGTAGTACATGTGTGAACTCATTGCTCTGGTACATTTAAATTCTTCATTGTTTTTGTTCTTCAAGAGCTGCAACCCTAACTCTTTGCTGTAATTTCATGTTGCACTATCACATGGAACACCGCAAATCGTGGAGTGAATCACCCCTATAATCCAGTAAGTACCTTTCATTTTTGTATTGATATGCTTATCGTGCTGGGAACCAGTTTGTGTTTAACACATTTACTCTCCATATAGATAGGATAACTGGTTTGAAATAAATCATGCTATTTATATGACTGCACGTCTTCGTTCATTTTCCTGCTAGCTTCTCAAACTTGTTCTATTGCCTGTCTAATCTTTTTTTTGTTTGATCATGATTAAACCAATTTAATTGTTCTGCTTAACTTAAATGATCTGGCATTTTATTCCAGCCACATAATGTTTGATTGCTCTTGCACTTCCTCATACCGTTATGTCTTCTGGATTTCATCCATACATGATAAGAATGTTTTGCTTGGTGAATATGAGTCAGATGATGATTCAATTGGTTATTAGTCCTTGATTCATTGAGTTGACTGATGATTAAAACATGTAAACCTTGGCACTTTCTGCATGCTTGTTGTGGGATATAATGAGCATATTTGTTTTTTGTAAGATTTTTTTTCTGATTTCACTGTTGATTAATCCAATGCCACCTTCTGTAGTAGGAAATCCACCTTCAGTGGGTATCATAAATAAGATATGTTGTTTCTTTTTGGCTGACCCATCTTTTATTTTTAGGCACAAAATGGTTCATTTGTTTGTTTCTCCTTCCCTTATATTGGGCTCATGGGTTAAACACTGAAATAATATGTCAGTTTATATGAATCCCAGAATGGTTGCTGTCTAATCTGTCTTAATTGGTCCTGCTCGTTTATATTTGGCACCAAATGGATATATTTCTCGTTTATCTGAGGCATTCCCATGGCTGGCTGATGTCTACGGGTGCTTCTATTCTTGTAGACAGTGTTGGGCCTCCAAGAGCAGAGGTTTGTAGAACAGCAGCAAGTTTCCCTTAAGTGGATCACCCAAGGTTTATCGAACTCAGGGAGGAAGAGGTCAAAGATATCCCTCTCATGCAACCCTGCAACCACAAAGCAAGAAGTCTCTTGTGTCCCCAACACACCTAATAGGTGCACTAGTTCGGCGAAGAGATAGTGAAATACAAGTGGTATGAATGAATATGAGCAGTAGTACGGCGCGTAAAAGTGCTTGTGGCGTGCGATTGATGGTAGTAATATTGCAGGAAGTAAACAAGCAGAGAACAAGAAACAAGCAGCGATAGCAGTATTTAGGAACAAGGCCTAGGGATCATACTTTCACTAGTGGACACTCTCAACATTGATCACATAACAGAATAAATAGATAGATGCTAGACTCTACACCCTCTTGTTGGATGATGAACACCACTAACTGTGTAGGATTACACGAACCCTCAATGCCGGAGTTAACAAGCTCCACAATATTCAATGTTCATATTTAAATAACCTTAGAGTGCATAACAGATCAACATAACCAAACCAAGTACTAACATAGCATGCACACTGTCACCTTCACACTACAAAAGGAGGAATAGATCACATCAATACTATCATAGCAATAGTTAACTTCATAATCTACAAGAGATCACAATCATAGCCTACGCCAAGTACTACACGATGCACACACTGTCACCATTACACCGTGCAGGAGGAATAAACTACTTTAATAACATCACTAGAGTAGCACACAGATATATTGTGATACAAAACACATTGCAATCATAAAGAGATATAAATAAGCACTTCACTATGCCATTCATAACAGTGAATAAGTATTCTGTGAAATATAGCCTAAGAGACCCACACGGTGCACACACTGTCACCTTTACACACGTGGGACAAGGAGTCTCCGGAGATCACATAAGTAAAATCCACTTGACTAGCATAATGACATCTAGATTACAAGCATCATCATATGAATCTCAATCATGTAAGGCAGCTCATGAGATTATTGTATTGAAGTACATAGGAGAGAGATTAACCACATAGCTACCGGTACAGCCCCGAGCCTCGATGGAGAACTACTCCCTCCTCATGGGAGACAGCAGCGTTGATGAAGATGGCGGTGGTGTCGATGGAGAAGCCTTCCGGGGGCACTTCCCCGTCCCGGCGGCGTGCCGGAACAGAGACTCCTGTCCCCCAGATCTTGGCTTTGCGATGGCGGCGGCTCTGGAAGGTTTCCTCTGGTTTCGTCGAACGTAATAGGGTTTTCGCGACGGAGACCTTAAATAGGCGGAAGGGCGGCGTCAGAAGGGGTCTGGGGCCACCAGACACTAGGGCGGCGCGCCCCCCTCCTGGGCCGCGCCGCCACCATGTGTAGGCCCCCTGTGGCCCCTCTCTGGCGGCTCTCGGGTGTTCTGGAAGCTGCCGGGGATTCTAAGATGCTGGGCGTTGATTTCGTCCAATTCCGAGAATATTTCCTTACTAGGATTTCGAAACCAAAAACAGCAAAAACAGAACCGGCACTTCGGCATCTCGTCAATAGGTTAGTTCCGGAAAACGCATAAATATGACATATAATGTGTATAAAACATGTAGATATCATCAATAATGTGGCATGGAACATAAGAAATTATCGATACGTCGGAGACGTATCAGCATCCCCAAGCTTAGTTCCTGCTCGTCCCGAGCAGGTAAACGATAACAAAGATAATTTCTGAAGTGACATGCCATCATAACCTTGATCATACTATTGTAAGCATATGTAATGAATGCAGCGATCAAAACAATGGTAATGACATGAGTAAACAAATGAATCATAAACCAAAGACTTTTCATGAATAGTACTTTCAAGACAAGCATCAATAAGTCTTGCATAAGAGTTAACTCATAAAGCAATAAATCAAAGTAAAGGTATTGAAGCAACACAAAGGAAGATTAAGTTTCAGCGGTTGCTTTCAACTTATAACATGTATATCTCATGGATAATTGTCAACATAGAGTAATATAACAAGTGCAATATGCAAGTATGTAGGAATCAATGCACAGTTCACACAAGTGTTTGCTTCTTGAGGTGGAGAGAGATAGGTGAACTGACTCAACATAAAAGTCAAAGAAAGGTCCTTCAAAGAGGAAAGCATCGATTGCTATATTTGTGCTAGAGCTTTTATTTTGAAAACATGAAGCAATTTTGTCAACGGTAGTAATAAAGCATATGTATCATGTAAGTTATATCTTACAAGTTGCAAGCCTCATGCATAGTATACTAGTAGTGCCCGCACCTTGTCCTAATTAGCTCGGATTAACACGGATTATCATTGCATAACATATGTTTCAACCAAGTGTCACAAAGGGGTACCTCTATGCCGCCTGTACAAGGGTCTAAGGAGAAAGTTCGCATTGGATTTCTCGCTTTTGATCATTCTTCAACTTAGACACCCATACCGGGACAACATAGACAACAGATAATGGACTCCTCTTTTAATGCTTAAGCATTTAACAACAGTTAATATTCTCATAAGAGATCGAGGTTTTATGTCCAAACTGAAACTTCCACCATGATTCATGGCTTTAGTTAGCGGCCCAATGTTCTTCTCTAACAGTATGCATACTCAAACCATTTGATTGTGAAAACCGCCCTTACTTCAGACAAGACGAACATGCATAGCAACTCACATGATATTCAACAAAGGTAAAAGAGTTGATGGCGTCCCCAGAAAACATGGTTACCGCACAACAAGCAACTTATTAAGAAATAAGACACATAAGTACATATTCTTCACCACGATAGTTTTTAAGCTATTTTGTCCCATGAGCTATATATTGTAAAGGTAAAGAATGGAATTTTAAAGGTAGCACTCAAGCTATTTACTTTGGAATGGCGGAGAAATACCATGTAGTAGGTAGGTATGGTGGACACAAATGGCATAGTGGTTGGCTCAAGGATTTTGGATGCATGAGAAGTATTCCCTCTCGATACAAGGTTTAGGCTAGCAAAGTTATTTGAAACAAACACAAGGATGAACCGGTGCAGCAAAACTTACATAAAAGACATATTGTAAACATTATAAGACTCTACACCGTCTTCCTTGTTGTTCAAAACTCAATACTAGAAATTATCTAGACCTTAGAGAGACCAATTATGCAAACCAAATTTTAGCAAGCTCTATGTATTTCTTCATTAATGGGTGCAAAGTATATGATGCAAGAGCTTAAACATGAGCACAACAATTGCCAAGTATCAAATTATCCAAGACATTTTATCAATTACTACATGTAGTATTTCCCATTTCCAACCATATAACAATTAACGAAGCAGTTTCAACCTTCGCCATGAACATTAAAAGCTAAGAACACATGTGTTCATATGAACCAGCGGAGCGTGTCTCTCTCCCACACAAGCATTTATTCAAACAAAAACAAAAACAAGAACAAACAGACGCTCCAAGTAAAGTACATAAGATGTGACCGAATAAAAATATAGTTTCAAGGGAGGAACCTGATAAATTTGTCGATGAAGAAGGGGATGCCTTGGGCATCCCCAAGCTTAGACGCTTGGGTCTTCTTAAAATATGCAGGGATGAACCACGGGGGCATCCCCAAGCTTAGACTCTTCACTCTTCTTGATCATAGTATATCATCCTCCTCTCTTGACCCTTGAAAACTTCCTCCACACCAAACTCGAAACAAACTCATTAGAGGGTTAGTGCATAATCAAAAATTCACATGTTCAGAGGTGACACAATCATTCTTAACACTTCTGGACATTACCAAAGCTACTGGAAGTTAATGGAACAAAGAAATCCGTCCAACACAGCAAAAGAGGCAATGCGAAATAAAAGGCAGAATCTGTCAAAACAGAACAGTCCGTAAAGACGAATTTTAAAGTGGCACCAGACTTGCTCAGATGAAAATGCCCAAATTAAATGAAAGTTGCGTACATATCTGAGGATCACGCACGTAAATTGGCAGATTTTTCTGAGTTACCTACAGAGAATTCTGCCCAGATTCGTGACAAACAGAAATCTGTTTCTGCGCAGTAATCCAAATCTAGTATGAACCTTGCTATCAAAAACTTTACTTGGCACAACAATGCAATAAAATAAGATAAGGAGAGGTTGCTACAGTAGTAACAACTTCCAAGACACAAATACAAAATAAAAGTACTGTAACAAAATAAACACATGGGTTATCTCCCAAGAAGTTCTTTCTTTATAGCCATTAAGATAGGCTCAGCAATTTTAATGATGCTCGCGCAAGAAATAAGAGTTGAAGCAAAAGAGAGCATCAAGAAGCAAATTCAAAATACATTTAAGCCTAACATGCTTCCTATGCATAGGAATCTTGTAAATAAACAAGTTCATGAAGAGCAAAGTAACAAGCATAGGAAGATAAAACCAGTGTAACTTCAAAAATTTCAGCATATAGAGAGGTGTTTTAGTAACATGAAAATTTCTACAACCATATTTTCCTCTCTCATAATAATTTTCAGAGGCATCATGAACAAACTCAACAATATAAGTATCACATAAAGCATTCTTATTCACATGCATAAAAGTATCATTACTCTCCACATAAGCATAATCAATTTTATTAGTTGTAGTGGGAGCAAATTCAACAAAGTAGCTATCATTATTATTCTCATCATCAAATATAGGAGGCATATTGTAATAATAATTAAACTTATCCTCCATAGTAGGCGGTACTAAAAGACCAATATCATTATAACCATCATAAATAGGAGGCAAAGTATCATCAAAGTAAATTTTCTCCTCAATGCTTGGGGGACTAAAAATATCATGCTCATCAAAGCCAGCTTCCCCAAGCTTAAAATTTTCCATATCATTAGCAACAATGGTGTTCAAAGCGTTCATACTAATATGTTCCATAGGTTTTTTAATTTTCGCATCAAACCATCCATGTCTTAAATCAGGAAATAGAATAAGAAGCTCATTGTTGTCCATTATGCCTAACTAGTGTAAACAAGAAACAAAAAGATGCAATTGCAGGATCTAAAGGAAATAGCTTCGAGCACACACACAACGGCAACAGAAAAGTACTTAGTTACCTGGGACCGGAGTATGAATGCCTTTTACCTTTCCTCCCCGGCAACGGTGCCAGAAAATATGCTGCTGGCGTGCAGTTGACGTGGGAGATAGAAATCTTTGTGGTGTAACTTTTCTTCAAGTCCCCGGCAACGGCGCCAGAAAAGTGCTTGATGTCTACGGGTGCTTCTATTCTTGTAGACAGTGTTGGGCCTCCAAGAGCAGAGGTTTGTAGAACAGCAGCAAGTTTCCCTTAAGTGGATCACCCAAGGTTTATCGAACTCAGGAAGGAAGAGGTCAAAGATATCCCTCTCATGCAACCCTGCAACCACAAAGCAAGAAGTCTCTTGTGTCCCCAACACACCTAATAGGTGCACTAGTTCGGCGAAGAGATAGTGAAATACAAGTGGTATGAATGAATATGAGCAGTAGTACGGCGCCAGAAAAGTGCTTGTCAAGGCGTGCGATTGATGGTAGTAATATTCCAGGAAGAAAACAAGCAGTAGAACAGTACACAAGCAGCGATAGCACTATTAAGAACCAAGGCCCAGGGAACATACGTTCACTAGTGGACACTCTCAACATAGATCGCATAATGTAATAAATAGATAGATGCTAGACTCTACACCCTCTTGTTGGATGATGAACACCACTAACTGTGTAGGATTACACGAACCCTCAATGCCGGAGTTAACAAGCTCCACAATATTCAATGTTCATATTTAAATAACCTTAGAGTGCATAACAGATCAACATAACCAAACCAAGTACTAACATAGCATGCACACTGTCACCTTCACACTACAAAAGGAGGAATAGATCACATCAATACTATCATAGCAATAGTTAACTTCATAATCTACAAGAGATCACAATCATAGCCTACGCCAAGTACTACACGATGCACACACTGTCACCATTACACCGTGCAGGAGGAATAAACTACTTTAATAACATCACTAGAGTAGCACACAGATATATTGTGATACAAAACACATTGCAATCATAAAGAGATATAAATAAGCACTTCACTATGCCATTCATAACAGTGAATAAGTATTCTGTGAAATATAGCCTAAGAGACCCACACGGTGCACACACTGTCACCTTTACACACGTGGGACAAGGAGTCTCCGGAGATCACATAAGTAAAATCCACTTGACTAGCATAATGACATCTAGATTACAAGCATCATCATATGAATCTCAATCATGTAAGGCAGCTCATGAGATTATTGTATTGAAGTACATAGGAGAGAGATTAACCACATAGCTACCGGTACAGCCCCGAGCCTCGATGGAGAACTACTCCCTCCTCATGGGAGACAACAGCGTTGATGAAGATGGCGGTGGTGTCGATGGAGAAGCCTTCCGGGGGCACTTCCCCGTCCCGGCGGCGTGCCGGAACAGAGACTCCTGTCCCCCAGATCTTGGCTTCGCGATGGCGGCGGCTCTGAAAGGTTTCCTCTGGTTTCGTCGAACGTAATAGGGTTTTCGCAACGGAGACCTTAAATAGGCGGAAGGGCGGCGTCAGAAGGGGTCTGGGGCCACCAGACACTAGGGCGGTGCGCCCCCCTCCTGGGCCGCGCCGCCACCATGTGTGGGCCCCCTGTGGCCCCTCTCTGGCGGCTCTCGGGTGTTCTGGAAGCTCCCGGGGATTCTAAGATGCTGGGCGTTGATTTCGTCCAATTCCGAGAATATTTCCTTACTAGGATTTCTGAAACCAAAAACAGCAGAAAACAGGAACTGGCACTTCGGCATCTCGTCAATAGGTTAGTTCCGGAAAACACATAAATATGACATATAATGTGTATAAAACATGTAGATATCATCAATAATGTGGCATGGAACATAAGAAATTATCGATACGTCGGAGTCGTATCACTGGCCGATGATGAAAATAATGAAATTTAGGGGGTTGGAGATTCTCCAACTGCACAATGTCTGGCTAGTTTTGTCCACATGACCACTTTTGTGGAACTTAAGGGATCTGAAGCACCCCTTCCAAGTGTCAATTTTAATTGACAGACTTCTGTTATGCAGTTTTCTGGCTTATTTTATTAGGCACAGACTGTCTAGTTACTTGATTTATTTTGTTCATATTTGCCATCCGGTTGCTCTGCCTGTTGCAATGGGGTTGATAGCTTGCTTTGTTATATTATGCCTTATGATTTTTGAAAATCTGCCATCTGTTTTGATGCTTTGCAAAAATCTGTGACAACTAATATGGTTGTTTTCTCAAATTGTATGGTTCTGTAACCTGCACTGTCTTGTTTTCAGCCCCTGAATAGAGCAGGGAAGGCAGATGGCAGGGCATGTACATCAAGTGTCCAGGTCTTTCCACAGCACAGCCACGCCAATGCCAATTCATCTGATAGTCAGAAGATATCTACTGTCCCAGCCATTCCAGCGCAAACAATCGCTGCCTTTGCACACGAATCAATTGATATAATGCAGCAGCAAAGAGATGAAAGAGATTCAAAAATCGACATAACAGTCAATGAGATACATGAATTGAAAAATAGGCAAGCTTGGATTGAGCAGATCCTTAATAATCTACTCTGCAGATCTAATGGAAAGCCAGCTGTTACTTGCACTCCGATGAATTCTACCTAAAAGGAATGCAGTTTTGCCGATGTTGCCATTTGTATGGCTTGTATCATTTGAGTTATTTCGACTTGTTGTGGTATTTGAGAATTTTTCCTGTTATTGTAACACTTGAGCTTTTTTCCTGTTATTGCTATAGTTTGCAATAATTGTAACAAATTTTCAATGTAATGATTATTTGATCTTGAGCTTTTTTCCTGTTATTGCTATAGTTTGCAATCATTGTAACAAATTTTCAATGTAATGATTATTTGATCTTGCACTCGGCCTTAAACAGAACTACTAGTATGGTCTCATAATTTTTTATCATTATACTTTGCAAGATTTAGCGGATGCCCCAAATTCAGTGCATCTCCACCGGTGGCCCCGATAGCAATTTGGGGGCCTGCGTCGATTTAGGGCTCGCACCGGTGCGCTCCAAACGGCGCCGGTCATTTGTCGAGCCCAATAGAATCGCCGGCATCCCATGCCGGCCCCTTTGACAAGGGCGCGAATCGGGCACCCCGGTTGCCTTTGCGGAACGACAGTTTTCTCTGGTGGGGGTGCCTTGTCCGCGAGAGGACGCGACGGTTCGCATCGGCCGCGACGCGGAAAGGTTGGTCGTCGGCGTTTAAGTTCATGTAAGAGGTAGTTATAGTACTCGTATGTGATTTTAGTGATGTGGAGGAAAAAGAATGAGGAGAGAGAAGGACTATGTGGTGCCGATTCAAAGAAACCGGATCAAGCAGTACAAGTGGGACCCAGCAGAAATATGTCATGTATATTTTACTTATCCTAAAGCAAGTGGCCCACTTCACCAAGCCATGCACATTAAATTATCAATTTCCATCACAGATGAGTCGAACCAAATTGTTGGTTCGCTTTTCCTATCAGAACCTATGCATCGATGCTCTGTTATGTGCGGAACCGATTCAATGGACGTTTTGGTTCGCTTTTGATACACATAGTGCATGGTCTAAAGTTACAGACAGTCTGTAGGCTTCTTACAAACAGCTTACAGACACCATTTTTGTTGTTGTATGAAGGGTGTCTATAACTTATACTCATATATAGCTATGACTAAAAATACTAGATAACTTACAGATAGACTATTGTATACACTGTCTATAGCATTGTCTATACTCCGTAGATGACATGGAATAGTATTACAGACAACATCCGTCTAAATCAATGTACATGCCCTAATGGCGCGGAAACCGAGGCAGCGACTGGCCACGAGGGCAGCGACTGGCCATGCGGCGTCCAGTCGCCTTAAATGTGGGCAGTTGCTACCGCTAGATAGGACGTACGCCGTCCACCACCGCCGCTCCATTCTCTACTCTCCACATCAAGATGCCCGCCGTCTGAAGACCACCTACTCGATGGTTGGCCTCAACGGTCGCGCGCTGCCTCCAGCACCACCGCAGCCGCAGCCGGAGCCGCAGGCCGACGATGAGCACAGCTCCGACGAGGACGAGGGCCCACGGTTCGAGGCGTGGCACGATGTCTACGTAGCAGAAGCGGAAGCAGAGGTGGCGGAGGAGGCAGCGCAGTCGGGGGAGCCGCCGCAGGCCCCCGTCGACCCGGAGCAGGCGGCGATCCTCGCGTCGCTGAACGCACAACGATACCAGCGGTTGAGGGAGGAGGAGCGCGAGTTCGTCAACGACGCGAACCTCGAGCACGTCCTCGAGATATCGCGCCCGGCCGGCGGCCACGGAGGAGGCGGGACGCCGCCTCATGGAGGCGGAGCGACAGAAGCTCGCAGAGCTCAACGCTCATCGCCACTACGACGCGTTCGCTCGCCAGCAGGCGAGGCGCGCAGAGATTGAAGCTTCTCGGGAAAGGCTGGAAGCGCGGGGACAGCGCCGCCGGCAAGCCCCTGCGACGCCGGCCGCCATGCTCCACCGCCAGATGCGCGAAGCAACGGAGGAGAAGCGGGCACGGAAACAGGCGGCAATGGCGAAGAACAACGACGAGGCAAGGCCGTCGAGCGCCCCTACCGACGGCCAGTAGACCAGGATTAAGTTTATGTTTAGTTATGTTTAAATTCGAGCTACTTTGGTATAAATTTCGTATGAATTTGGGTTTTTAGATGTCAATTTAAATTTTAAAATCTATCGGGGCTGCCGTTTTGGGGCCGCCGGTGTGGGAGCAGCGTCCCCAAATAGAGGATGCTGTGCCGGTGGAGATGCTCTTATAGATAGATAATGATCATGGTAACAGAAAAAATCGTCAACATGATGATGATTTGATGTTGCACTCGACCTTGAACATAAGTACTAGTACGGTCTCACAATTTTTTTAATCATTATACTTTGCAACATTTAGCAGATGCGCCAAATTCAGACATAGATCATGATCATGGTAACAAATTTTCAACATAATGATGATTTGATGTTGCACTCGGGCTTGAACAGAAGTACTAGTACGGTCACTCAAAATTTTAGCATTATACTTTGCAACGGATGCACCAATTTCAGAGATAGATCATGATCATGGTAACAAATTTTCAACGTGATGATGTTTTGATGTTGCACTCGGCCTTGAACTGAAATACAAGTACGGTCTCACAATTTTTTATCATTATAATTTGCAAGATCTAGCGGATGAGCCAATTTCAGAGATAGATGATGATCATGGTAGTAACCGGTATTTAATGTGATGATGATTTGATTTTGCACTCGGCCTTGAACAGAGGTACTAGTACGGTCTCACATTTTTTTATCATTATAGTTGGACCTTAGCCAAATTCAAAACCTCATAGCGGCAAAACTTCCCGTCCACAAAATACAAAAATTTCACACGCTTCCAAATTCCCATTCTACCCCTGTGGAGATGACAGCAAGGTCAGTTGGTGGGGGGGCGGGGGGGTATGCCCGTCATTTTTTGGATCACCACCTCCCTAGCCCGGAAACCCTCCCAGAAAAAATTCATTTCCCTCAGACCACCCACCGGAACTTCCCAAGTCCCTCTCTCCCACCTCCACGACCACCGCACCGGAACATCCCCGCCGGACTTCCCTGGCCAACCCGAGCCCTCGCGATCCTCGTCATCCGGCTGCCTGCCGGAGCCGCTTCATCGACGCCATCATCAACCGGACCGGATCATCCCCGCCGTACCTCGAAACCATATGCTCATCCAGCAGTCTACCGCGGTCGCTTCAGCTGAGCCGCTTCGCCGGATCCGTCTTCCACCGCATCGGATCTTGCTCACCGACACCGCTGTGCATGAATCGGATCTGCTTCACCAGCGCCTTGCATGATCTAAACTCTTCTACTGTCGCTTTTCTATTGCTTGCCTGCAAGTTCTTGTTTAATCTTGGGGGAACCTGTTTGTGCTAACGACGCGCCGTTACGTTTTTGCAGATGAGATGACTAACCATGAAGTGTAATGGCCGTCTCTCCAACCCCAAGTAGCACATGTAGCGTACTTCATCACCGGATCTATCAACCCCAGGAAGATCTGCTGTGACTCCCACAGAGTGCTTCTCCTAATGTAAGTCCCTTGTTTTAGCGCCATGTTCTGGGTTCAGATGCTTGTTTGTCTGAAGCTCTTTTAGTTCATTCCTAGCTATGACCGTAACACCTTGCTATTTTCTAGTTCATTGCTAACTTTAAGCGATTGAACATTTTGGTTTGCATTCCCTGCTCTATAGATGTAGCCATCATAACTTCTATCTTGCTCAGTCGTTGTTACAAAAATTATAGGTATTATAGTAACATCCTGCTATTATTTAGTTCATGGCCAATTTTAAGTAATTGCACATGTTGGTTCGCATTCCCTGCTCTATAGCTTTTGGCATCGTAACTTCTATATTTGGTTTACATTCCCTGCTCTGTAGATCTAGCCATCATAACTTTATCTTGCTCAGTCGTCGTTACAAAAATTATGGCCTACTACTATGCTGTTTGTGCCAATTTTTTACTCCATGAACATGTTGGCTTGCATTCCCTGTACTACAGGTGATGCCATTGTTTTGTATCTAGTTCATTGTAAGCTAACAAAGTAAGGACTTAGTTTGGCATGCTATCACTCTGCTATCTAGCCTGTAGTACAAATAAACGTGTCATACTACTAGATAATAATTTTGCGTGCCATCTTGTTCTTCAAAAGCTGCATTATTGACTTGTTTCTCTGACTTGGCATGACGCTCACATATGGAAAGCTGAACATATTGGTTTGCATTCCCTCATACAAGTTCACAGGTGATCCCACTATATTATGTATCTGGTCCATCCTAAGCTCCATCATTAATTGTCCTCTATGTGTTGCTCATTACAAGTTTATATCCCGAAACATCTTGATTTGCATCCCCTTCACTATAAGTTCAGGAGTATTATTTAGTTCACGGCCAATTTGAAGTAATTGCACTTGGCACATGTTGGTTCACATTCCCTCCTCTTTAGCTTTTGCCATCGTAACTTCTATTTTTGGTTTACATTTCCTGCTCTGTAGATGTAGCCATCATAACTTCATCTTGCTCAGTCATTGTTACAAAATTTATAGCCTGCTACTATGTTGTTCATGCCAATTTTGTACTCCCTGAACATGTTGGTTTGCATGGGACTCGACAGTAGTAAGTCTGCTGTTTCATTCTAACATGCTCTGTTATATTGGCTGTTGGTATGCGGCATGCACTCTTTGTTTGCTTATTGTGTGCATTACAATGATCTTCTTATAACGATGAAATGATGAGTTCCAAATTCTTTGGCAAACAATATTGTAGTGTCTTTGCCTTTCCATTGTTGCTGTCTTAACTTGTAATGTATTTGTTTCAGATATAGGTGCTGCATGGACAACTTAAAAGATTGCCGGATCGCTTCATTGTATTGCTAGGTTTAATTACCATTCAATTTCTCTGGGTTCTGTAATATTTTTTCAAAGCCTTGCAGCTGATGTAATATTTAGTTAGTTTTTATAGTTCTTTCGCGCATTTTTTCTTTGGTGCTTGTGGTAAGTGAGGCTATCCGACAGAACTCAATGCTGCGTAAATATTCTCAGTATCTAAATCACGAATTCCCATCCCTTAAACGGCCCAATTAAGCGAAATCACATATGTGCCGGCCCGCAAAATCCTAAAGCGCCTATTATGCCGGCATATAAACAGCAACTAAACGGGCTGGCCCACTTACTTATTGGGCCAGCCCACTTGATTTACGGTGGACCCCACACTCTAATTGGGCCGGCCCATTTGCTTTAAGGTGGACCACACCCACTACTGGGCCAGCCCACTAACTAGCTGGGCCAGCCCAATTGCTTTTGTGGTGGACCCCACATACTAAATGGGCCGGCCCTTTAAGTGGAAAGTTGGACCCACCTGTGTTTTTGGCCCGGCCCACTTGCTATATGGTACTAAATGGGCTGGCCCTTTAACAGGAAAGTGGGACCCACCTGTGCTTTTGGCCCGGCCCACTATCTTGTTGGGCCGGCCCACTTGCTATATGGTGGACCCCACATACTAAATGGGCCGGCCCTTTAACAGGAAAGTGGGACCCACCTGTGCTTTTGGCCCATCCCACTATCTTGTTGGGCCGGCCCACTTGCTATATGGTGGACCCCACATACTAAATGGGCCGGCCCTTTAACAGGAAAGTGGGACCCACCTGTGATTTTGGCCCGGCCCACTATATTGTTGGGCCGGCCCACTTGCTATATGGTGGACCCCACATACTAAATGGGCCGGCCCTTTAACAGGAAAGTGGGACCCACCTGTGTTTTTGGCCCGGCCCACTTACTATATGGTGGACCCCACATACTAAATGGGCCGGCCCTTTAACAGGAATGTGGGACCCACCTGTGTTTTTGTCCCGGCCCACTTTCTTGTTGGGCCAGCCCATTTGATCTATTGTGGACCCCACATACTAAATGGGTCGGCCCGATAGCAGGAAAGTGGGACCCACATGCTAATTGGGCCGGCCCAATAACTTCTTGGGCCGGCCCAATTGTTTTAAGGTGGACCCCACTAGGTAAATGGGCCGGCCCGATAACAGGAAAGTGGGTCCCACATGTCTTGTGGGCCGACCCTTTTGCCTGTTGACCGGTCAAACGAGTGCATTCGGCCCGGCCCACATGCTTAGTGGGCCGGCCCATTAAAGTTTTGACCAGTCAACCTTAGAGGTTAGGCCCGGCCCACGTAACTAATGGACCAGCCCAGCTATATAGTTGACCAGTCAAACAAAGTCAGCTGGCCCGGCCCGTAAACTTAATGGGCCGGCCCGCTTAAGACGTGGCAGGCCTCGTGTGGGCCTACCATCTACCACGGGGTTTCAGCCGGTTAACGCCGTTAACTGCCAGTTAACGGCGTCTGCCACGTGTCAGTTTGCATGACGTCAGCAGTCAACGGGCTCCCGGAAACACTTGGGCAACGGTCCGATTTTCCGTGGCGGAAGGGCGCCCAAGCGCGACGGACCGAAAAAATTGTCGTAGGACTTTGCCTGACGCAGTTTCCACAACAGAACCCATATCGTCGGGTTAGGCCCATAGGCGACGAAAAATACCCCTTAGCGGACGATTTTGAGACGTTGTCTATCAGAACTTTTCTTGTAGTGGAACTGTCGGAAAAGGAGTTGCTTGATGAAGTCCGTCGCCTTACTTTCTTTACTCAGGAAGACTCGATCCCATTGATATCTTCTTACACTCCTCTTGATGCCGATCATCCGCCGCCAGAGCTAACTTCCCTCTTTATATTCTCACTATGTTGTTTCCACTTAGTCAACATAATTACTATTATTCTTATTTGTTTTCCTTTTCGACAGATCCCCATAGTCTCTGGAAACTTGCACGATTCGCCAAATAATACTTCCGAGGGAAGAGGCTCCTCAGTACCTGTTGATTTTCACACTGTCGAGCACACAGGCCCAGAGAGCGAACACGATGATCCGATAGATTTTGAAACCGTTCACACCGATCTTCCTCCCTCAGCCGATGACGCTTGCAACACAGAGGGATCAGTGCGTAATGACGACGCTGATCGTGATGCCTTTGTTAATGCAGCTGTGGAGGTGACCAGGGCTTCGCCTGTGAAGAGATCAATCGTCGGCTTTGCCGACGAAGACGATCTCTTCGATATGTAAGCATCTTCTTCCCTGATGCCATAGTTTGTCCCTTTATTTCTCGCATTCTTTTCATAACTTCTGTCGATCATTTCCTTTTTGTAGTGACGAAGGTTTCACTGAGCCTCCGTCTAAGAAAGCCAAATCTGGTGCTGCTCCACCGGATGTTGCGGCTTCTGAAGCTTCGGCTCCTAAAGCAGCCCCCGCGGCTCAGGCATCGACTGCTTCTTCCCTTTCCAAGGGGAAAGATGTTCCTGCCGCCACCACGACTCCTCCTTCTGTAAGTCCCTTTTGAGTACAACGCGAATTTCTTGAAATGTGCCTTGTCTAATGATTCTTTGTAAAACATCCTTTTTCCTTAAGGATCTACGAGGTGTTATTTCCTCTTTGGAGACCTTCGCTTCCCAGTTCACTTCTCTGGAGGCAGACAAGGTTCGACTGCAGAAAGAAGTTGAATCTTCTTCCTCGAAGTTGGACGGCGCAGTCAAGATAGCTGTCGAAGCTCGCCAAGAAATCGACTCCCTGAAAGAGGAACTGGGCAAGCTGAAGGAAAAGTTGAAGGAGGAAGAAGCGTCAAGGCTGGCTGCCGAAGCTCAGGCAGCTGAAAAAGATGAACTCCTTCGCCAGTCTTCGCTAGCTTTGCTTGGTAATTTCTTTTATACTTCTCTGTCGATTATCGTACTTTACGAATTCGATCTTCTGTTAATGATCTTTTCCATTCTATTCTTTTGCAGAAGCCGCCAACATCCCCGTTAGTGCCTTGGACAAAGTTCCAAATAACTCTCCTGCAAATGGTGTATCGATGACTCTCGCCTCCCACCAGCTTACGCGGGAGCTTCTCGAAAAAGGAAAAGGTGCCATGGCGTGGATGCACTCGATGATCTTCCCTAAGATCAAGCAAGACAAAACTCTGGGGCAGTTGATCGATGCCTTCGCAGTTGACACCAAGGAGGTTATCGAGGTATTCAAGCGCACTTCGCGTACCTATGGTGCCCTCCTTGCCTTCCAACTTATGATGGGTCACGGCTTTAAGGCTGACATTGAAGAAATGACTAAGGAGCTGCCGAAAGAGCAAGATGGGCAGTTCGTTGATTTAAGCGCCTTTAAAACGTCTGCCCTTAATTGTGCTCGCCAGCTCCTTGAACTAGTTTCGTCAAGGAAGACGTCGGCTGGTCCCAGTTTATCGACTTAGACCCAAGCCCCTTGATTTTTGTAACAAACTTATCTTCGAATTGATGTGAAACATTGTTCCGTTGCAAAACTTATGTTTGTAATAAACTCCGTGCTAGCAATGTTGCTAGTACACCTTTGTTATGATATTTTTACTTGCACTTCTCCCGATGGGAGTTACTTCGGATGCTCGAAATGACCCGATCCGTCATCCTTTTTAACGCTGTTTCCTGTAGGTTTTCCCAGTGCCCTCATTTGTTGACGACTCTTCGGGTGCTCTTCCTGAAGGTGATCGAATCCAGCGTATGAAGGATCGGATCACTCAGATGGAAAAGGATCTACGCAGCACTTATGCCTTAGCTGCTATTGTCAATAAGAAGAGCGAGATTGCAGCCGAAGTGGAGCAGTACGCTCTTACTGAACTGCATAAAGCTACCGAGAGTTTGAACTGTAAGTTTCTTGATCCTTGCGCTTTTTTGTCAACAACGCCTTGTCTGATCCTCTATTGATTCCTTTGCCAGTCATAGCTCTGAACCGTGCAGAAGAGAACAAACGGATTCACGAGCGTGTGCAAGCTTTAACCCAGCTATCATCAGCCGAAGAGATTTTCTGGCGGGAACACTCGAAGGCTTCGGCTGTCGCACAGTTTCAGGATCGGGTTCAGCAAGTCCACCATTTCTTCGACAAGTGCTATAAAGCCCTGAGGGTAGTTTGGAGGACGATGTTCCCTTTAAATGCGATTCCCCCCACGCTGCTGACTCTGATGTCTGAGTTTGGGAATACCAAGAAGATTCGAGACTTGGTGCGAGCTCAGGTCTTCGCAGGGGCCAGGTTTACACTTGCCCTTGTGCTTGCACGTTACCCCTCAGCAAATCTGCTTGCGATCGCCAATGCGACTGGTGACTTAGAGACTCTGTATCCGAAGGTATTGCTGCCTGCCAATATAATTGTCGACAAGCTTGAGGAGTATTCGAGGGTACCTGAGGAAAGAGAAACTCCGCAAGGGTGATTTCAGGGATTAGGACTGTTTTGTGAATAGGTTATTTTGGCTACTTCATCCAAGTGTTAGGATTGTTTTAGCCGAAACTTCTTATTCGGTAGATACATGTATATGTACTTTTGCCGTGTTGCTGCCGTTGGCAATTTTTGAGGGAGCAAATCTTAATTGTCCGTTTAAGCATTTTTCGTATTCGTTGGTCAGCAAACGTTTGAGTGATCAGCTCGTGTTGCAGGTCTTGCTAAACCCGTTGTATGTGCAACTTTGCTTTCAACTGATGTATGTTTCGACAGTCACTCCCGAATATTTCGGGTGCAATGATTCTGCCGGTGAGCCCGTTGTTCTTTGATATTTCCATAAGTAAAATATCGAACGTGGGTTGTGTTATGTGTATTTCCAAACTCTTGCTATTTTCGGCACTCGTAGAGGCATCTATAGCAGAGGGAAAGGTCATCGCCCTTGTTTTTTTTGCATCCTTTAGCACTCGTAGAGGCTTTTTCGGAACACAATCTTTTGCCGCGTACTACATTGCACCATTGTTCACCGAGGGGTGTAAGCAAAGGTTATGATGATGCGGATTAAGTGCTCCGAGTTACTACATGCCTTCAGGCTTGTCTACCGCGTTAACGGTTTTTGAGGCGTCGTTGACTGCAGTGGGGGTCTCGACAGCGATTGCCAATGTCTTGTTGTCTTGTAAGACTGATGTGCCATCAACTGCCGAGATTTTTGCTGTCGAAGCTTCGGGAGCAAGGTCGTCTGGCTTCTTCTTGGTCTCCCTGACATGTTTCTCCTCCTTAATTTCCCGTATCGATAACTTGGGTGGAAGATCGATAATTTCTTGTTTTAACCCAAACTTTGCAGCAATCCTCAGAAAGTCGCGATCACAATTGTCCGAGCGTGAAAAACTTCCATAGACCGTGATGTTTGTCCCGTTGTTCCCAGGCATTTCAGCTTGAGGTATGCGTAGTGCGGCACAGCCATGAACTTGGCATAAGCTGGTCTCCCTAGTATAGCGTGATACTGTGACTCCCAGTTCACTACTTCAAACTCGATCTTTTCCTTCCTGAAATTGTCGGTTTTGCCAAAGACGACGTTCAGGTAAACTTTGCCAAGAGAGTAGCCCGGTGCAGTTGGAAGGATCCCATGGAAGCAAGTGTCTGTTTCTTCTAGCATCCTCATGGTGATCCCCATACTTTTGATTGTGTCGACGAATATCAGGTTTAGCCCGCTTCCACCATCCATGAAGACTTTGCTCATCTTGAACCCCCCAATTTGTGCCTCGACTACTAAGGCAGCGTGTCCTGGTTTTGGTATGGTCATCGGATGATCTGCTCGACTGAACGTAATGTTCTGGGAGGACCACTCGACATACTCAGGGATGTTCGCCATGATGCTTTCTACCAGGTTAATCTCTCGGGTGAGCTTCTTCATTTCTCTTCTCGAGACATCTGTCCTATGGATCATGCTCATCTGCCCTCGTGGTGGTGGAAACGCCTCGTTGGGTTGATGAGGTTGAGCCTGCTGGACTTGATGCTGCGGTGGAGGTGGGGGTGGTGGTGGTTGCGGTTGCTGGCCTGCCTGCTGGATGAGTTTGTGCATGTCAATGAACTGCCGACAGTTCCTGAGCAGGTGACTCGACTTCGTTTTGCCGTCCTTAGAATCGACATACGAGTGCAGGTAACAGGGGGCGTTGATCTGCTCAGCGTAGGGCAGTTCGGGAGTCCTCTGCTGCCGTGGTTTATAATTGCCACGGTTCCCAGAGTTGTTCCGATCACCGTCCTGTCGATCGTCTCTTCTATCGTCATATCGATCGTCCTGCCGATCAGAGTACCCTGCGGCTACCAGGTTGTTGTCGTCAAAGTTGCGGTTCTTCCTTCTCTTGTGACGATCCCTTCGGCCACCCGAGTCGTGCTTCGGCTGGTCATCGTCTTCGTCGTCACTGCGCTATCGTGGCCTTCGCACTTTGTCCTCACCATCAGCCCAGCTGTTGGCGATTTCCATTAACTTGGTTATGGTTTTTGGCTTTTTGTGTCCGAGTTCTTCTATGTAGCTTTCACGCCGGACGCCATCGCTGAAAGCGTCGATTGCTCTGTCGACAGATACATCTTCGGCAGCGTTTAGGAGTTTGGTGAATCTCCCGATGTATGAGCGCATCAATTCCTTCTGCTTTTGCTGGCAGTTCCGTAGCTCTTCAATCCCGACGGGTCTCTTGTATGTTGCTTGGAAATTAGCAACGAAGGCGTCTACTAGGTTGTCCCATGATTTAATGGAACCCTTCGGCAGCCCCCTTAGCCAGGCTCGCGCTGAATCCTTTAGGTAGAGCTGTAAGCACTGCATTGCTGCTATCTGGTTCCCCTTATGCAGAATCACAGTATGCAGGTAGTCGTCTATCCAAGATCTTGGCTCCTGCTGCTCATCGTATTTGGCAGCGTCGGTAGGAGTGGGCTTGAACTTTTTGGGCGGCATCGCCTCGCGGATTTTGTAACTTAAATAGTCGGCTCCCCTGAGCTCGCCGTCGTACTCCTGATCCTCATCCGAAGAATCACTGTCATTCTCCTTCCTAGCGGCGCGTCGTTGCCTTGCTTTGTCGATCCTGCTCTAGGTGATTTCATCCCGAGCATCTCTCGCATGATGCTTTGAGCCACTAGCCTGCAACGTGGTCTTTTCCTTTTGCGGAACTAGATTATTTCCCAATATCGCGAGACTTTCTAGGGCGCCTCGATGAGCTTGAGCCATGGATCCTTCAGGGCGCTGGTTGATGAGGTATGCAGCGAGGTTGGCTGTTGCTCCTGCAACGGTTTTCGGCCGTGGCAATGCCCGCGGTGTCCGTAGTCATAAAGGACTTGGTCAAGTTCGACGTTATTTCTCTAGCGTCATCTTCCGAAAGCCTGGATAGTCTCGACCGGTGCTTGCCTGCCCCTGAGTATTTCGAGAGGCGCTCCCTTGCGAGCCTCTTCGTCATTCGCTGGATCGGTCTGCCGCAGATAGGCGTCTCTTGAGGGTGGCTTGCTCTTTCGATAGGTGCTCCCGGTTTTTCTCTAGTATAGAGCGATAAGCATTGAGGGTTCCAACCGAGGTTCCTGCGGGGAGCGGCGTGTTGTTAAGTACTACCGCTTTGGCTGCTGCCCACTCCTCGTCCGCGATGGTGTAGTCGCTGTTGTGGTTGCTGACGCTGTTTTCGAAACTTGCTCGTCTACTGGAACGAGGAGTATGATCTCCATCTCCTCTGTGCCTTGTGTTTCCCGTGTTATTGGCGACATAAACTTGGTGATGCGTCGTTCTACGGGTGGCTCCTTGGACGATGCTGTCAATACTGTCCTCTCCCGATGAATATTGGGCATTACAGATGAACGGTGTGTCGCTCGATCCTAGCCCGTGCCTGGTGTCGCAGTTCAAACAGTAATACGAAGTTAACTCCGAAGATGTGGGATTGTCGGATCCTACCGACATGGAAGACGTCGAACGGGGAGTCGAGGGCGCGGGTGAACTCGTCGAGCCTGTCAGACCAGCCGAAAGGTCGAGTGATGATGACGCGCTTGGACTCGTCGATCTGGAAGTGGGCGATTCCAGCAGTCGAAGGATTCCTTCCGTGTTGACGTTGTAGTGGACGCTGTCGAAGGTCATCTCCATGTTTCCTTGTAGATCTGAGAAGGTTGAGCGGGAGGAATCGCTGTGCGGGGTGAACTCATAGGAGCCGAACTGAATCGGGCTTCCCAGGTTTGGTGATGACGGTGTCGATGAAGTTGCTGGTGACATGACTGGATCTACCGATGACCGATCTTGTGCCGACAGGGTTTCCACAGACGGCGCCAATTGTCGAGGGTGCTCCTCGGCAATGCCCTTTGATAGGGGCTTAGGGTTGATGGAATCCTGCAAGCTGACACGAGACATCGGTTCACAGACAAGCGGGGAGAGCGATTTACCCAGGTTCGGGGTCCTCGATGAGGTAAAACCCTTACGTCCTGCCTGTCTGTTCTTGATTATGACGATAATGGGTTACAATGGGGTGCCAAATAGTTCGGCTGAGATCTCGTCGAGATGGCTAAGCGCTATGGTGATCTAGCTCTAAGCTTTTGGTGGCTAAGATTGCTAAGATTGATTATGTCCCCCGGCAGCCCCTCTCCTAGCCTTTATATAGGAGGCCAGGTCTCAAGAGGTCTAACCGAGTACGACTAGACTTTACAATAGATCTATCTCTAAACTTTCCTTGTTCGGCTCCTTCCGTGTCTTGTACTTCAAGGAATCTTCCGTTGCACCGCCCTAGTGGCCCACCTTGCCATCGGGTACCTTCATGGGCCTCCAGCTAGACCGTATAGGGTAGAGCAACATTGGTTACTCGAAGGGTAATGCCCACGTCATCCGATCTATTAAAGGATTCTTTTTTGTTGTTGGCTTAGCAGTTTTGACTCTCCAAATTCCGGTGGCCCGCTTGGAATAGTTCGAGGCCCAATGCCATAATATTCGGCACAATTTACATCTGAGACCAATAGAACAATCTCTGGAGTAATGGCCAGGTGTTAAACATTTTGAGCAGGAAATATCTGGCCCAATAGACGAGCATCGACTGCATTTGACTCCCAATTGAGCGCAACTAGCACAAAAACCAGGGCAATTAATTCGGAGATGATCTTTAAGTCCACAACGATAGCAACGTCCAATAAATTCAAATACCAGATCTTTTGGCGGAATAAAAGGTAGATTCAAAGAATACATAATATCCGCCTCCGAATAGCCTGCCTGGCGTTGATCCTCCAGAATTTCCAGAGTTAGAACGGGCAACCTTTGACACATTAAACGTGGGAAATTTGAACCCATAAATGTAAAACTTGGAGAAAGTATACGATCCGTTTTAAGCGGAATCGAAATCTGACCCACCATGAAAACCTGATCATCACATGTCACCGTTGGTGGATTTGAGTTAACCATGGGAGTAGAAGAATCACTGCGCTTGAATCCAAATTTTGCCAAATGCGTCCTTAGTAGAACTAGCTGCGAGAACTTCCAGATTTGGACGTAACAGGGTAGGACTTCGTTGTGGCACGACCAGATCTTGTTTAGATGGAACCAAAGGTGTTGAAACATGGTCAAGAAAACCAGATCTTCTTGGGTGAACTCCACGGAATAGAGAAAAATGACATACAAAATCCGGCCAGATCCGATCATGTAAACCATATATGAAATGTCCCACCTTATTAGAGGCCACAGAAAAGCGAAAACGCCGATCACTCAGTTGATAAACCCTAAAACCACGGGCATCACCGCCAATCAAGGTTTAAAATAGCGCGCTATTTCTCCGCTAATACCACGCAATAGCATATTTGGAGGGTCTACGCTAAATTTTAGTAATTTTGCTCGCTATGGCGCTATTTGTGAAATAGCATGATATATCGTGCTAAAACTTCATAGCGTTAGCGCGCTATTTTTTCAATCTAAGTTGCTTTCACTTTTTCGTGGTGATGAACTACAAGATGTTGGTTCCTCTTCTAGATTAGAACTTAATATCGCTAATGCTGATGATTCTTAATAAAGAATTTATTGTGGAATACAGATGTTAGCCTTCTGAAAAATTGGAGATCTATTTGTTGTATGTGGTTATGTATGTATGACTCAGTCATTTTTTGACTAAATATCCAACCTTTTTAGCGAAATCCTTTATTTTTAGACTATATTTGATTTTTTTTTCAAAACGCTATTTAAAATATAGCACGCAATTAGCACGATATAGCGTCCATAGCGTTTGAAGGAGGCCGGCGCTATTTCATTTAGCACGCTATTTTAAACCTTGCCGCCAATACAGCACTGAAGAGCCAAACCCACTGATTCCACCGAGAGAACAAAGGAAGCCGAGGAAAAGGAAACCACCCAGAAGAACTCTTTGCCAGGGGAGGAGGGAGAGAAGTGCACCGTAGATCCAAACCGAGAACGAACCTGATCTGCCAGGGCCAAGCCCGGCATGAAATCCCAGTGCAGAATGGCCTCCATCTTGCCTAGATCTCAAGGCCATGATCGCCGGTGAGATGGGTTGCGGTGGAGGTGGAGGTGGAGAGGAAGGGTGGAGAGGTGGAGAGAGCCATGATCTCCGCCAATATAGGTGTACTAGTTGACAACGAACTTGTTAACCCGGTAGTTAAAAGTATGGGAGCATGGTCCGACAGTTTTTCAATACGTTCTAGAGCGCGTACAAGACCATCAGGTATTTATCCTCCTAAATGGTATCTAACACACCTGTAACTAGAGCATCGGGAAATAGTAACTAAACCTTATGGAAGCTGATATGGAACGCTCCGATTCCAAATAAAGTGAAAAAAAATCGTGTGGCGAACTGCTTGTGACAACTTGACAACTAAAAAGGGATAAGTTTCGTAGAAAGCTTGAAACGGATCGTATCTGTAGTATTAGCAGGAATGAAACTGAATCGAGTTTCCATGCCGCATTCGCCTCTACAAAATCCAGACAAGAGATGGGGAAGGGATGGGATCTTCCAGCTGAATCTTTCTTCAAGTTTTCTGGACCTGATTGGCTGCTGATCATGCTTGCTGGTATAAGCAATGAGAGAAGGGGGGCTGGTGTTAATGACGTTATGGATATGTTGGCATTTGAGAAATTACGTGGTACATGAGAAAGGTGAATGCAGCGTTGGGAGTTCGGTTAATTTCCTTAAGCGCTACGTGCAGGACAATTATCATGTCCAAAGACCACAGGAAAGGGAGGGAACCCATTATCAGTCTGGGGTCTCGTCTCCTTCGAACACTAAAAGTTGCTTGGATGTTTGTCAGCAGAAGCCAATACATAATACGACCTGGACTGCTCCAGAAAAATGGGTGGATTAAAATCAATGCAGATGCTTCGTTTAAAGTGATCAATGGTACGTGTGCCATAGCTTGCATATGCACAGATCACAATGGGATGGTCCTATGGGCACGCAATGATGCTGATCTGAAGTGTCAAGATGTGCCTGAAGGTGAAGCTAAGGCTTGCCTTCTTGGACTCAAGAGTATACATGATGCTAATAATGTCTCTATTATTCAGGAATCTGACAACTCCTTTGTCGTTGATGCAATCAAGCAAAGGAAACTGTTTGAGGATATTAAGGATATCCAAGATAGATGTCTCCGTTTTGAAGTTGTGGAAATAGGAAGAGAGAGCAACAAGGCAGCTCATTTGCTAGGTGATGTAGCTAGATTTTCTGGTCAGGGTTACTACTGCATGGAGCATGTCCCGCCAGCTGTGGCTGAAATTGTTATGTCTGAAGCTGTAAAAACTGTGACTCCTGATATATAAAGCTCTCTTCCCTCTCAAAAAAAAGTGTCGATCATACGCCCAAAGAAGAAACACAAACCCTTTGAATTTTATTCCACATATAGTAAAGGCAGCAGGCAGATTTTAGCTACCAAGTACATCAATGCAATATTTCGCCACTGTTTATTCGACATTACTAGCACGCGGAGTACAGGGTACAACATACAGTGGCTTTGATATGTTTTGTTTACTAGCAAATGTTGTATCGATCTTAAATTATTAGTAAGGTCATGGAATGCCGGCCTTAATTAGGGCTTCTTGCCCATGCCGGGATAGTAGCCGCCGCCACCACCACCGGTCATATTGCCGCCGCCGCCGGCAGCGGCCGGCGCGAACTGGGACTGGATCCAGTCCACCGTCGCCTTCTCGGTCATGAACGCCTTGGCGAGGATCAGATCACTAATAGGCGGCGTGGACCCGAACACGGCGTTGGCGATGGTGATCACACCGGGGTTCTGGCTGCTGAGCGCGGCGATGGCGACGGCGGGGTTGGGTCCGTTGTTGAGCTGGAAGTGGATGAGCCCCTCGGGGAAGACGAACACGTCGCCCTCCACCAGCTGCTTGGTGAAGAGCAGGTTCTTGCCGTCGGGCTGGTTGGAGGTGACGAAACCGACGAGGAGCTGGCCCTTGATCACGGTCAGGATCTCCGTGGCACGCGGGTGTGTGTGCGGCGGGTTCTGCCCGTTGGGGCCGAAGTCAATGCGCACCATCGAGATGCCCAAGGTGTTGAGGCCAGGAAGTTGCAGCACCGACACCGCCGTCACAGCGGAGCCCTGAGCGTTTAGCTTCCCTGGGACGTTGAGGCCGGGACGGAAGAAGTCGTTCGCCGTCACCAGCTTCGGGTTCTTGCACACGAACCCGTTCACAAACACTGCATTGCATGCACGCACAAAATTAACTAAGACAGTTACTTTTATAATTAACTACTATTTTAGATCTAAATTACTTATTGCAGATTTTTGATAAATCAATCAACAACCAATACAGTTAACTTAGACATAATGATTCGTCAGCTGGTTTTGAAATAGACAGTCGCTCAGCTAATGTCACATCGATACATTGCTTGAGCGAATCTAAGTACATTATGTGAAAAAACGAAAATGGAGTTATTATGTATATACCAGGGTTCATCAGATCAGCAACGCAGAAGTCCTGGAGAGGACCCGGGTCAGAGGCCATAACACGAGGCATTGTGGAGGAAACTAGGACCAGCACTGTCACGGCAAGCAGTGAAGTGAAAGCTCGTGAAGCCGCCATGTTTCTTCCTTCGCTACCAAGACCTAATAGCTCTGTCTGTGTAAGGATGTAAGATGGTGAGCGAGCTAATTGTACTCTGCAACCACGAATCAAGGTGTCTATTTATACATGCATAAAGGTACCCACGAAGTAGTGGGCTAGCTGCATGCTCGAGCAAGATACACCGTGTTGTTTGAGTAGGCTTCCACGATATTGCATTGCTAGCTTACGCGCAGGATTGATCGATCTACCAGTTTCTTCTTACATCCCCACTAACTTCTTGTTTATACAGGGTAACCACGTGCCTAATATCCATTCTGGGATCTATACATGCACCATTATGGGTGGAAAACTTGACAAAGATAATGGCACTTTTGGTTTTTAGTTTGTAGTATTTATCCACTGAGTTGCAGAAGCCGACATTGGAGGACAGTGTATAACCATGCAGAGGAGAGCGGCGATTCTTCCGTGGGAGGTCCAAAATATTGCGGCCGATATCTATATCTCTTATAAAGCAAAATCCCACTAGAGGGTCATTTAAGTTGTCTATCTCAACATGCAATCTATCCACATCATCCATTTTATTAGCCATCCAATTGTCCATGTTATCCCCCACTAACATTCATTAATACTCTACATGCAAGCCACATCATCTATTTTTAAGCCATCCAATTATCCGCATCATCAACTTTTAGCCGCCAACTACATAACCATTTCAAGTCAGTTTTTTTTAAGTTAGCCTCTTAACTATTTACGCCAATTGAATCATGCATGTTCCTACAAATAACATCCTATTCCAATCAATTTATATCCTTTTGTTTTTTTTACAAAATAGAGTCATTGGAGAAATTCCCGCTGCAACGCGCGGGTATCCTTCTAGTATCACTCTATGCCGAAACTGGTTGACTAGCTATAATGACTTTGGGTAACTGATAGAGACTATGTTTTGCTGGCCCAATATTTCGACTGATATGGAACAATATGTAGGTAAAACATTAATTCAAGATGGTCAAAATATGTAGCCCCGAAGATAATGGTACTTTTTGGTTTCAGTTTTCAGCATGCATCCACTGACTTGTAAAATTAAGCTTGAATTCTAGACAATATGATTGTAGGGAGCTGAAATTTGGAGGTTGTGGCGATGAGATTCTTTGCTAATTACTCCCTTCGTCATAATATAGAATGTCATTACAACCAATATATTGGTTGTAATAACATCTTATATAATGGGACATATGAAGTAGTAGTTTGCGCACTTGCAGACGACTGGGCGACGCCGATTCTATCTAGATCGACGTCTCCTTTCTTTGGTCCAGAATATTTGGATGATGATGTCGGCCATGGACTTTTGATTTCCTTCATCAAACCAAAGTTAAAAATATGGATTGGTACGACTCATAGGTCGTTATAGCTATATTGATATAGCATAGCATACCATAAATGTCACTTTCAACCATTTTCAGATATAGAATGGTTCTCGGCGAATATGGATAACATTTGACCTGATGTTCTGAATAGAACGATATGTAGGAAACCCATATTTCTTACCAAAATTTGCTGAAACTAAAATTATACATTTATATCTTCATGAGATATAAGATAACGCCTGCTATGGGTACTCCACATACATAATATACTTTCTCATGATAAAATTAACAATTAATGGGGAGTTCATTATGTAATTTATAATCAAACAGTGAAAAACTGTTATAATCATCTGCTTGTTATACTTGAGTGCTTCTCATTATGGATTTTATTTGTGTCCACAGAGATAACACCAATATGGACCCAATATCAGATGTTTCTAAAATTGAATTAAACCGGAAAATACGGTGGAGCAACCATGTGCCATACACCCTGATATTTAAAAATTCTGAAAATTTGATTTAAATGTTTCAAAAAAATCTGTAATAATTGTCACCCTGATACTTACTCATGTAAATATCTAAGAAAAAATACGACCGTGTGTCACCTACACAAAAAAGAGAAACCGGCACTTTGTTATATTGTGAACAGTGTACGTCCACTGTTTATATTGCAAACAGTATAATTTGTCATTTTTGTGTAGGTTATATATACTTTTATATTTTAGGCTTTGATTTGACATGCTCATATTTTTATAGCATATCTTTTAGTTATTTTCTAACACATTGTTTATATAGGGTTCACAGGAACCCATGAGCCAAAATTCACGTCCAAATTAAAGCACTTAATAATTGAACCCTATAAATCGTATCCATCCTATGCATGCAGAGTTCGTGAGAGAATAAAAATCTTCCTTTAGACTACCCACAATGGGAGTATCATATGTAGTATCATGCATCTCATGCATGCAAGAAGCTGATGTGGCAGTGCAATTAAAGATGAGAGAGATGGTAGTAGTATCATAGATAGCACGTAATACAAGAAAATATAATGTCAAATAAATCTTGTACATATATTTGCATTGAGATTCTACAAATCAATTAATATAAGAAGGTTATGATATTAGTACTCCCTCCGTTCTAGAGTGTAAGTCACATTCCCGTTTTCAGGTTGGCCCGCATATGAGGCAAATAAGGCACAATTTTGCATTAATTGGAGTTAATTAGCGCATGCATGCAGCTCTCATCTTCCTCTCCTCCACATGCAGCCATGCAAGAGACTCACTCCACCATGCATGCAATAATTATGGGGCTGTTTTTATTGGCTGTTGCAGTTACGAAACATCACAGTCCGGCCTAATTAGTCACAATTTCCGCCTCAATCATGTTATGCCGTGTGCCAAGATATTAGAGAATTGTGACTTACACTCTAGGACGGAGGGAGTATATGATACATGCATTATGGACATAGTAACATATAGTATTATAATACACATATGATACTTCTATATGATGACTAATCTTAGAAACAAGCCACTAGCATAATAAAATAGTTTTTTATATAGACTCCACTTAATTGCAGTGACGTTGGACACGATCGGTTGTACGACCCATGTGACAACAAGTGACACTTTTTTACTGAAATCTGCGCACCTATTAGGGTGCTAGCTAGCACTCGAAGAAAATACGAAGAAACAGTGGGGATTAGGTCACGTGCCATTTTGCAGTGTTTATCTTGCGTGCATGACATTTTGACTTTCCGTTCGTTCTCTAAGATTAGTGTGGCGGCTATGTGCAGTGAGAGAGGTTGTCACGATCCCGCAACAACCCTAGTTTATGTGATATTTTCTTGTCCTGAATGCATGCGTTACTAGCAAAAGTTGCAGCCTGGTACACGTATCGGCCACCTGATGTCTCAAGTATGGGACTTCTCCTACCTTCTACAAGAAGGTTTAGTCAGGTCATTTTCTTCTCAGCCATATTCTGTTTTAGGGAATTTTTCGGCTACATTCTGTCTCTACTTACAACTATTGTCTTTGTGCTACATAGAGGAACAAAACAGGAAAAGGAATGCATATTCCAAGATACTCTTGGACCACGCCATATCATTTAGAGCCAATGCCGAAATCATCTTACGTAATAATTTGTAAATTTTTCAGTTCTAACTCGATCATATGCAAATGTTTATGGTTGATTGAGAACTTCTCTAGAAAAAGAAGTACTTGAAAGTGCAACAAAAAAGGTTTATATGTCATTTAAGTAGGGGAGTATTCTGACTAAGTACAATTTATTCAAATATAGTGCCAGAACAACAACTGTTTGTGTTGCGAAAGAACAATTCATTAATATTTTTTGAATTGCCCATTGACTTGTTTTGCATTCCATTTGATCTACATTACTTGTATCCAACCACCTAGTGGTGTCGATCTATTCCGGTTATTGGCTCTTCAGTTAATAGAGTCTTCAATTAAGCTCTCAGATTCTTGTGAGAGGCTGCTATACATAAATTATGACATCGTTAATTCATTATTAACAAGACAATCACTTAATTCTTATTCAGACATATACTTTATGTATTGGTGTTGGTGTATAAACAACGATGGGTAAGGGCATCTCTTCACACGTAGTCATGACAGAATATGAGTAGAGGGCGTGCCATCATAATGTACTGGTGTTGATGTATAAACAACGAATGGGTAAGGGCATATTTTCAGAAGTAGTCATGACTCATGACACTAACAAGCATTGACCCAACCATGTTTTTTGAATAGGTTTGGTCACCTCGTAGGAGTGCATGCCCATGGAGGCTATTTATAGGCTAGGGCGGGCCTAGCGAGCGAGAGTGCCACCTCTGCCATCGCATAAGGTCCATAATATTTAGGGGCCCCATATTTTGTGAAAACCAACCTCCAGGTAACGGCCCATTAGTCTGAACACCGCACAACAGTTCAACCCATTAGTCCCGCCACCTCCTTAAGCCAGATAAGAAAAGACCTACATGAATTCAAATCGTTATTAAAATTTGCGTTTAGGAAGTTTCGATCCCAAATACTACAACACAAAGGAAAGGCACGCCGGGCTAACCAAATATCCAAGATTTGCATGTGTTACATTAGTACATTAATTGGTTATTATTGCCCACATACAATTATAATTCTATTTTTTCGGAAAATAGGGTCCAACTTAAAATTTAGCACAGAGCCCCATATTTTGCCGTCCCGACCCTGGGCTAGGGGTCTTTGACAAATGAAAAGGCTACCGTTAAGAGAGTAGTTGAGAGTGGTAGTGGAGTTAATGTTTGTTTCAGCTAGCGTTCCATGGTGGACTACGAAATATATGTGGTACATGGTCCATGGTGGACTATCCCACATATCCCTTCACCAAATGGTTTTTCTCTTCAGGCTTCTTGCCAACTTTTTAAAAAAATCTTTTCCCCTTCTTTTACTTGTTGATTTACTTTCCTAGATTTTTTTGACTTGCCTTTACACTCTTTCAATTTCCCACTTGGTTGCCATGTATGATTAAATGTGACACTAGGTAAATTGTTTATCCCCACAACAAAAGTTCCCTTGAGCTATAGTCACAAATGTCATGTTGGTGGTTGTCGCCTTGTCAGACACAGTGTTGATTCTTGATGACTTTGTTTCTTTGATCGTCCTTGATGATGTGTTCCCCTTGCAATTTTGGGAATTATATGGTCTTCTCTGCGGAAAAAAAAATCAGGCCAAATAGAAGGCATATTAGATTTTTTTTGAGAAATCTAGGGTCCTCTCTGCAAAAATCCAAGATCTTGGGGGGTGGGGATTTGCAACTTTTGAGAGTTTTGGGGTCTTCATTAATAAAATAAGATCGATTGGAGGCATGATTCCAATAAATATTGGAGAAGTTGAGGTCCTACATGGAGAAATACAGGCCAATTTGTGGTCTATTTTCAATTTTGAAGAAGTATGGCTGACTTCTTTGCAAAACTAATAGGCCAATTTGGGGGATATTTGTGAATCTCCAAAATTAAGATGTATTTTCATAGAAATGACTATCTCCAAAAAAACAAACCTTTCCAAACCATATACAGCTAACAGGCTGATTTCATCTAGCTCGGTTAACATAGCCGAAAAAAGAAAACCGGCACTCGCCTTAACGAGCATTTCTCCCATTTTTCCATTGGTATGAGGCTCATGATTTGCTAAATGGCTCCGGTGTTTATAAAGACAAAGGGCATATCAAGGCAACAGTAAATTTTAGTTCTCCCCTACTCTGATGGTCGATCATCAAGTTGTGGTATGCTACTAGTTGGGACAATGGTGATGGTCTCCTAGTCACCGCCATCTGATGATCGTGACATTCATAGATATGTAATGGTATGTAGTGCTTGTTTTTCATACTATGGTGATCCAATGCCACCGTTTAGTGAATTAATTGCTATTTAGATCTACTAAGGTTCATGTGTTCAACTAGGCATCACTTTAGGAATAATTGGACCAGTGCCCACTGTTTGATTGCTTCCTACTGTTAATATAGATGATATAATTTTAATTGGTCATGTTGATACATATTAATGATGATAGAACCAATTAATTCATGTTCACATCTTATTATAGAGTTAATCTGACTTGATTCCTTGGTTCTAGATGATTAGTTGATCACCTCGGTTAATTATAGATATCTAAATAATCATGCATGCACTCAATTCGGTGAGCAATGGTTATGTTTGTGTAAACTCATGTTTTTCTAGATCATCACCAGCGAATATGTTATGTTTTAATCTAGTTATGCAAGTGTAAGTGTGTGAAGACTCTACATGGGTTGATTGTAATTTCATGATACATATATACATGACATAGGATAGTTCCTACATATGTTTGTTTGCTGGAATTTATTTCTCGTGCTTATATCTACCATGATTCATGTATAGCCACTTACTTTGCTAGTTGCCGCGAAAGAGTGATCCACTAGGCAAAAGAAAGTTTTGCATGCAATTTTGGGATGAGCATTCCAAAATATTGGCCTGCATATGCCATGTTTTCTTGTAGTGATATGGAAGGTCAAGCAAAATTGAGACTGAGGGAGTAGATAGAAGGCAAAATAAGGAACTCCCCACAAACGGAAGTAGAAGATCAAAATGAAGAATGTAAAGCAAAGGCAAAAAGAAAGCCTCAAAAATCTAGTGATACCAATCTCTAAATAGTACCATAATACGTACCATCCTTTAAAAGTAGTGCAAAATATCAAGAAAAATTCAAACAAAAATCACATGGAGTGCCATGCAAAATTTGAAGCCACATTTTTTGTTACTTGTTTGTTATCATCATCAAATAGAATAGCCGGCAAAATGTGGATCGAAAATGCAAGCAAAGGCAAAAAAGAAAGCCTTGAAAATCTACTAATACCAACCTCTAAATAATACCATAACACCAACCTTTAAAAGTAGTGCAAAATATGAAGAAATAATTAAGCAAAAATCACATACATAAGCGGGTGTTGTTGTGTGGACTGCCATGCAAAATTTGAAGCCACATTTTTTTTAATTTATCGTTTGTTATCTGCCATAACACCAACCTTTAAAAGTAGTGCAAAATATCAAGAAAATATTAAGCAAAAATCACATACATAAGCGGGTGTGGTTGTGTGGACTGCCATGCAAAATTTGAAGCCACATTTTTTCTTTAATTTCTCGTTTGTTATCTGCCATAACACCAACCTTTAAAAGTAGTGCAAAATATGAAGAAAAATTCAAGCGAAAATCACATAGGCATTTGTTATCACCGTAAAATAGAATAGCCGGCACCTTTCAGAAAAATAGAATAACCGGCAAAATGAGAATGAAAAAACGACCACGCTGGGACTCGAACCCAGAATCTCCCGCTCCGGAGGCGAGCGCCTTATCCATTAGGCCACGCGGTCATGTTGTGACAGCACCCATCCTTAAACATACAGATCATTTGGTAATCCATGCCTTTTGGGCCTTCCTAACGAAAGCCCAAAGGCCACCATAAGTCTTCTCCGGGGGACATCGCCCGACTCCGCCGCCGGAAACCCCAGCGGCGCCTCCGCCTCCCCTCCCCACTCCTTCCCCGGTCGCCGCCGGCCACCGGTCCTCCCACCAGCACAGTCCCCCTGCCCAATATTCCCCCGTTCATCTACTCTCCCAAATCCCACCTGCTTCCCACCCTCATTCCAGCAGCATGTCGAGAGCTCTAGCGCGCCGCGCGGCTCCCCCATTCCTGCGGCTGCGCTCCACGGTGTTCGACGACGGGCACTGGATGGGCCGCCTGGACCACAAGGACTGGCTCGCCCCGAACGAGGTCCTCAAGATCTTCGCGAGCATCCGGGACGCCGGTCTCATAACCAGCGTCTTCAAGAAAGCGTGCGCCCGGAGGGACTACAAGCCCAGCGAGGCCCTCTACAGCCTGATGATCGACCGGCTCGCCGGCGCCAGGAGGTTCGGCGACGTGGAGGAGCTGCTGGCCAGGGCCAGGGTCGAGAAGTTCAGGTTCTCCGATGAGTTCTTCTACAGGCTCATCAAGATGTACGGCAACGTGGCCAACCATCCCGAGAAAGCCATGGAGACCCTCTACGCGATGCCCGGGTACAACTGCTGGCCTTCGACGAAGACGTTCAACTACGTTCTCCACATGCTCGTGTGCAAGCGGCAGTACGAGGTTGTCCACGAGGTGTACGCTAGCGCGCCGAGGTTGGGCGTGGCGCTGGACACCTGCTGCTTCAACATCCTTGTCAAAGGTTTGTGCCAGTTCGGCAAGTTCAACGAGGCCATCTCGCTGTTGGATGAGATGCCGAAGCAGGAGTGCCTGCCTAATGCGAAGACTTACTCGACGCTGATGCATTTCCTCTGCCAGAAAGGTCGGGTGGACGAGGCATTTGAGCTGTTTGAGAGAATGCGTAAGGAGGAAATTGAGGCAGATACAGTTGTTTACAATATATTGATCTCTGGTCTGTGCAAACAGGGAAGGGTGAACGTTGCGTTTGATCAGTTTAAGTTGATGTCGTCTGAAGGCTGCCATCCTAATTCAGGGACTTACCAGGTTCTTCTTGATGGCCTCGTGGCCTCAAGAATGTTCGTGGAGGCGAAAGGCCTAGTTGGCATGATGAGTGCAGAAGGTCTGAGGCCTAGCTTCTCGTCGTACAAGCTGCTAATTGATGGCCTTTGTACTGTTAACTGCTTAGATGACGCACATCATGTCTTGAAGCAAATGGTGGACCATGGTTTTGTTCCTCGGATGGGTACTTGGAGAAAACTTCTTACATCTGTATGCTAAACTGTATTTTCAGGCCAGTGATTTTGTGGACCTGACAATACAGCTGAACAGGGTGCTTGTTTTGTTACTGGAACCAGTCGACCAACCAGCCTGTCTTTTCTTAGTAGACATACATATTGATCTTATTTTATGGGAAGTTTGGAACATCAGGGTTGACAATGTCCAAGATCTGTTTACTAATGCCTCATATACTGATGCACATTGCTAACTTGTTGGCTTTGCTTCTAATATCAACATCAGTCCAGGCTCCACATTCTCAATCTTAAATGTGAAATGTCGGTAAGCTCATGACATTAGGTTTAATATATAACCAGCTTTTGTCTATTTGACATGTGAAGTATCTGAAGACAATGCTGGTGCATTTGCAGAAGACCTTCACTTCAGTCTGCTGATATTTCTCTCTGGACCTTACTGCTATTGAAAGCCAGCCAAACTCCCCCTATAAAAAAACCCAGGCAAACAGTATGAAGGATGCATGCGCGTGAGGTAGTTTTTCATTCCCTTCATGTTGCTTTGGATGCAGTTATTACATTATGCTTTATGCTCTGTGGGTCAGACTGCCCCCTAATTTTTCAGTTTCAGATTCTTCAAAATCACATATTTTGTCCATTAATCAACTTCAATTAGAGCAATGGCTCTCAACGAAACTATGCTGCATCAGGACATCAATATCTCTTGTTTTGACTAAATAGAAGAAGATGACCTCAAATTTTGTCAAAGCCCTAGACTGTATGGCTAAAAAGCACTAGGACTGGCTTCTAGACTGTAGTAGTGTTTCTTCCACGCCATAGTTAGTGCTAGCTACCACACCATGAAATAATATCCATGTTGGTGGTGACTTGGTTTCCAGTTTGACCTCAAATACATTTATCCCTGTCTTTGTTTTACCTTACATCGATCAAGAACATGTTATTCCAGTTAATGCGGTGATTCACTGAATTGTGTTTTAGTTCCACTTGCTTGTTGCCACTTGTGCATAGTAAATGAAATTGATATTCCTATATCTTGGTAACTAGTATACTGGAACTAAGAAGATTTGCATGGCATTTGTGGACTATCTTCACTTCAGCCTACTGATATTTCTCTCTGGACCTTGCTGCTATTGAAAGCCAGCCTACTCCCTCTAAAAAAACCCAGGCAAACAGTATGAAAGATGCATGCCGTGAGGTTGTTTTTCACTCCATGTTGCTTTGGATGCAGTTATTACATTATGCTCAGTGAGACAGACTGTCCCCTAATATTTTTCAGCTTCAAAATCACTTTTTTTGTCCGTTAATCAACTTCAAATAGAGCAATGGCTGTCAACAAAACTATGCTGCATCAGGACATCAATATCTCTTTGTTTGACTAAGTAGAAGATGACCCCAAATTTTATCTAAACCATATACTGTATTGGCTAAGAAGCACTAGGCCGTAGTAGTGTTTCTTCCACACCATAGTTAGCGCTAGCTACCACATCATGAAATAATATCCATGTTGGTGGTGACTTGGTTTCCAGTTTGATACATTTATTGCTGCATTCCTAGTCTTAGAACTGTTATGTGGTATGACCGACTTGTGATGTGATGCAATTAGGACTCTAATGACATTCTCAGTCCAACTATGTTTGTACACCTGATTTTGCTGTCAGCATTCGACGTTGTTGATGTTGTCTTCTTGTTTCTCCCACGTCTATTATGTCATTAACTCCATGCTGTGATTATAGTTTTGGAACTCAGATCACGGGCATGTGGGGTCGAAGCCTGTGAGAAGAAGCCACGGCTGGATTATCTAGATCTCTAGCCTTTTCAATTTCCCTTTAGCTACTAAGTGTACTAGTACGATACATGTCTTTTCTTGACCATACAACTATCAAGAACATGTTATCCCGTTTCATGGGGTGATTCACTCAATTGTGTTTTAGTTCCTCCTGCTTGTTGCCACCTGCACATAGTAAATGAGCTTGACATTTCTATTTATCTTGGTAACTAGTATACTGAAATTAATAAACTTGCAATCGCTTCAGGTATCAATGATTGATTTTACTGAAGATAATTAATGGGGAGGCTGTTATAGAAGTGGTGCATCCATCTATTGCTTGGATGAGGTAGAGTCATCGAACTTCCAAACTATATGATCCTTGAATCCTTCACACACGACAGTTCACAGTTTACCAAAAACAACTTTGTAAAGAAAAAGGTAAAAATGTCCACTGTAGTTAATATTTGTGTTTTCTTGTTTTAACATATGCCTAATGCAGAGTCCCCTTATAACTCCCCAATCTTAGGAACTTCACCTAGCATTAAATTTTGTAGAGCTAGACATGTAACACTAAATTGCAAACTGCTAGACATGTAACTTATATCCCTTGGTAACTCACCAAAGAAATCTTCTGTAACTTGTATAAAGTTGACATGATGGATGTTACACAAGGCTTTTGCAAGCAATTTTGTTGAACTTCCTTTCTTTCATGGAACCCTCTTTATCCTGATAGATTGTTATGCTATGGGGTTTACAGAAGTTTGCTCTTGACCTCTTGACCAAAAACAGTTCGTGCAGTAGATTTTCTTGGTAGATCTTCTCTTTTCTGCACAAAAAGTAGACCGCGCTTTTGATGTATTATTGTAACATCCCAAAATCCATGAATTTTTGAATTCATGTATTGCATCATGTATTCATGCATATTTTAAAAAAATCATTCTTGACAATTAAAATCTTTCAAATACCTATTAGACATTAGCCTATAAAAATTATTTTGAGTATTTACATTGGACAGGGAAATATTTCCAGGTTGTGCTAAATTAATATTTAGGATTTTACAAAGTTGTACTAATTCATTTCAGTTAAATCGAAGTTGTAAAACAAATTATAGAAAAGAAATAAGGAGAAGTAAAGAAACAAAAAAAAGAATACGACCGACCAGACGAGCCACGCACACGCCCGCAAGCGAGCAGGCCAAACGGCCAAGCAATGCAGCAGCAGCACTACGTGCACGTGCACGTTGCCTTTCCCTCATGGATTTCGAGTCCAACGACTAGTCGACGACTAGTCTATGAGTCCCATTTGCAAGGTCGACTCGGCCAGTCGACTCGACTCATTTGATGAGTCTATCGAGTCGATCGACTAGTCTTGACTAGTCTCGACTAGTCCAGGTTTGTGAGTCGGTCGACTTAAAAAATGACCCAACATGTCATATTTTTTCCCATTCTTTCCTCTCCTTCCCATTTTGTAACTACTGAATCAATAGAGAATATGCATTCTGGCCAAATCTTGATGATAGATTGAAGTTGCAATGTAATCTGTGTGGAAAAAAGTTGGTTATGTGCCTTATAGGATGAAGAAGCATCTTGCTGGGGGATTTATAGTGGTCAATATGTGCACCAAAACAACCCCTAAACAACCCCTGCAATTCAAAAAAAGATGCATAAATTGCCCAGGTTTTCCCCAACTCCCCTGTCCCCAGCCTTATATTATATCCTACATTATACATATTAGTAATTTAGTATTAAACATGAGTCTTGTGGAGTCGAGACTAGTCTTGACTAGTCTCTGAGTCGCTACCCCAGAACGACTCGTTGACTCAAAATACATGCTTCCCCTTTTCCTTTGTCCTTTCTTTTTTTTTGCTGACGGCTGGGCCCCATGCTATCGTCTTCTATCTCCAGATGAAACCATTACACATACGAGTTTGAGGCTGCTCCCAAATTGCCACAAAAATCGGTCGATTTTGTTGCTCTTTTGCCACGAAAATCCGCCTATATATACCCCAATATCTCCTCTATATTTTGCCCCCCAAAACCCTAATTTGTGCGCCGCTAGGCTGCGTGAATTTCTCGCCGGAATTCGTGCCGCCGCCGCCATTGGAGCTCAGAACCGGAGGTTCCCGTCGTCCCAAGCCCCTCTCTTTCACTCCATGTTGTTCCCCTTGCTCCACTCATTAGCCTTGATCCGTTTTTACTCGATGTAGCGCATCGGAGCCAACACACAATGTCGCCGGAGTTTTGCGGAGATCGAGAACTCCATCCACTTGTAGCTGTTGCTCCGGGACGAGAGAGCCGACGCATAGGTGACCATCCGACTCTACAGGAAGAGGCTCACGTGGTAGTCTACTGTACAGTCGCTGAGATCATCGGAGAGGCCAGGAACACGACGTCTAAGCAACCGCGACCATCTCCTTCATCAACGTCGACGAGATCTCTGCCACTGTAAGCCACCAATGAATAGATTATATAGGATTTTAGCAGATCTATCATAGACCGCTAGATCAAAATCTAAGGGCCTAAGCTAGTCGAAACAACTGAACTTGGTTCGACCATAGTCTCATCGATCTAGCGCAAATTGTGCTAGCTACTTCACGTGTACAATTTTAAAATTCCATATGTCAAGATCTAGAACTCTGTTTTAGATGATTTCTTCGACATTAAGTTCGTAATTAAATTACCTACAACTTTCGTGTAGAAAGGTATTTGATCCGAGCAACTTTTTTTGACGAACTTTCGGACGAAATTATTAAAAGACCGTGAAATGTTTAATCTTGTAAAAATCATAATTATAGTTTCGTAACTCAGAAAATTGCATATGATATATCGTTGGAATCAGAAAATTGAGAAGAACATAGTGCTATATTGTAGTTTTAGGAAACTTACAGATTTTTCAAATTTAAACTAGTGTTTATAGTATTTTTTGATATATTTTAACTTTGGCAAATGATTTTAAATTGTTTCCAACGCCAAATGAAAGATAATGTAATTGTCTCTACCGTAGTATGCCTATTTGGGATTTTCAAAATTATTTTATACATAAGTTGCTGTTTGCATTAAATATCCTATTTGTAGACTCTATTAAATAAATAAATTGTTTTTAAAATATTTTATGAACCATCCAGAGCATGCATGCACAATTTTATTGTGTAATTTATTTGTTTGTATTGTTTGATGATTTCTTTTAAATTGTTTGCTTGCGATAGATTATCCAGAGTGCGTCAAGTGTGACTGTTTTGACTGCGCAAACAATAACGAAGGCAAGTGTCACACAACGTTCTGTCATATTATTTTCTATGCACTTTGTAGTTATTTATTACAGTAGCTATTCATGTGTAGGATTGTTTTAAATATATATATTGCTATGTTATGAGCACCTATTAGAACTGCCACAAGTTCAACACTTGATTCTTATAGCATAGAATATAATAGGACAAAACGGTGTGTGACACTTGCCTTTGTTATTGTTTGCGCAATCGAAACAGTCACAGTTGGCGCACTCCGGGCAATCTATCAAGCAAACAATTTAAAATAAATCACCGAGCAATACAAACAAATAAATTACACAATAAAATTGTGCATGCATGTTCTGGAAACAATTTTGGTTCATAAAATATTTTAAAAACAATTTATTTATTCAATAGTCTCCAAATAGGATATTTAATGCAAACAGTATAAAATAATTTTGAAAATCTCAAACAGACATGTTACGTTAGAGACAATTTCATTATCTTTCATTTGGCGTTGGAAACAATTTAAAATCATTTGCCAAAGTTAAAATATATCAAAAATACTATAAACAATAGTTTAAATTTGAAAAATCTGTAAGTTTTCTAAAAATAGAATATAACAGTACTACTGTGTTCTTCTTAATTTTCTGATTCCAATGGTATATCATATGCAATTTTCCGAGTTACGAAACTATAGTTATGATTTTTACAAGATTAAATATTTCACGGTCCTTTAATAATTTCATCCGAAAGTTCATCAGAAAAAGTTGCTCGGATGAAATAACTTTCTACACGAAAGTTACGAACTTAATGTCAGAGAAATCATCTAAAGCGGAGTTCCAGATCTTGAGATATGGAATTTTAAACTTTCTACATGTGTGAAGTAGCTAGCACAATTTCCACTCGATCGATAAGACTATAGTCGAACCAAGTTCAGTTGTTTCAGATTTTGATCTAGCGGTCTATGATAGATCTATTGAAATCCTATCTAATCTATTCATTGGTGGCTTACAGTGTCGACGTTGATGAAGGGGATGGTCGCGGTTGCTCAGGCGTCGTGTTCCTAGCCTCTTCGATGATCTGTAGATTAGACTACCACGTGAGCCTCTTCCTGTAGAGTTAGATGGTCACCTATGCGTCAGCTTTCTCGTCCCGGAGCAGCAACTACAAGTGGATGGAGTTCTCAATCTCCGACAAAACTTCGGCGACGTTGTGTGTTGGCTCCGATGCGCTACATTAGGTAAAAATGGGTCAGGGCTGATGGGTGGAGCAAGGGGAACAACATGGAGGAGGGGCTCGGGGCGACGGAAGCCTCCGGTTCTTAGCTCCAATGGCGGCGGCGGCACGAATTCCGGCGAGAAATTCGCGCAGCCGGGCGGCTCACAAATTAGGGTTTTGGGGGTATAAAATATAGAGGAGATATTGGGGTATATATAGGTGGATTTTCGTGGTAAAAGAGCAATAAAATCAACTGATTTTTGTGGCGATCTGGGAGCAGCCTCAAACTCGTATGCGTACTGGTTTCGTCCGGAGATAGAAGACGATAGCGTGGGGGCCGTCAGCAGAAAAAAAGGACAAAGGAAAAGGGGAATGCAACGTGCACGTAGTGCTGCTGCTGCGTTGCTGGCTCGTCCGGTCGGTTGTATTTTTTTTTTGTTTTTTTCTTCTCATTCTTATTTTTTTCTATAATTTGTTTTACAACTTCGATTTAACTAAAACGAATTAGTACAACTTTGTAAAATCCTAAATATTAATTTAGCACAACTTGGGAATATTTCCCTGTCCAATGTACATACTTAAAAGAATTTTTATAGGCTATTATCTAATAGCTATTTGAAAGATTTTAATTGTCAAGATTTTTTTTTTTAAATATGCATGAATACATGATGCAATACATGAATTAAAAAATTCATGGATTTTGGGATGTTACAATTATCCAATGGAACCAAATACCTTGTCCCTGAGAAACCAACTTCGTATTCATGGAAAACTTAAGTTTGGTTCCTTTCATTTTGTGCTTGAATGTGTTGTTACGACGGGAATAATTCCTCTTTATTACTGTAGCAATATTCTTTGTCAAATGTGTTGGGCTTACTATCCTTCTGGCATATTTTCCGACAGCAAAGGAACTGGATGGGATTATCATCTGAAGCCTAACCTACGAAGAGCTGTACCACCTCATATCTGGAGAAAATAGTTACCCTGGTATTCAAATCATGTCCATGGCAGGTACATCTATCAAGTTCTATCTTGATTTACTTTTTTTTTGTATCTGAACCCGTTTTGTTTCCCACTTGTGTATCTTGATGTCTCCGGAATTTGGATAGACAAGGATATTTCCTAAATCAAGAATGAGGTCCTATAATCTGCTGGTACAGATTGGTGCTTTAAGACCTTAGCTGCTTAGCATAACCAGCTTATTTTGGCTTGCACTGAATGTCCCATTTGGCCTTGTGTTAAATTAGATGGTTCTTTGTAGCAATGTAGTTTTTTTGTTCTGAAAATATTCCTCATTACCATCTGTGAAGAAACTTTTCAGTGTAAGATTAGCTATTTACACAGCAACTAACATACTGTTTTTTTTTCAATCCTTTCTTGCTGTATCAAGGTTTTACTAATTTCATATCTTCCACAGGAGGCTAACAGTAACAATGATGGGAAAGCAGCACGTCCATACCTAGACCGTGTAAACTGTGATTTGTCGACTGCCCTGTAACTGCCCTGTATTACAGAAATCTTCAGTAAAACTGCATCGAGGGGAACTCGTGGCAGAATACACGCTCGCGGTGCGGGCTGCGAAATCATGACCTACTTAAAGCAAAAAAAATTATGAGGTATAATCTTGCGTTGCTGGCATTGTGGAAGGCAGTGCCTGATGTGTCACGTCTCATGGATCCAAGAGGCTGTCGATGCACATTTCCTGTGCCCATTTCCGTTTGCCCGTTTCAAGCTGGGTTCTGGCTGGAGACACATCCGTGACGTCCGCACCCGACGCGTGCCTTGAGCCAGCTGTTATGCCTACCTGAAACCTGAGCGTACACCGGACAGGGCGAGAGCTGTGTCCATGTTCAGTGACCTGGTGTACTTGAGGTTGCGGTCCCATGAGGCAGCGGCCACTGGCAGCGAAAAACATAACTCAGCAATCTGCATGCTGCTGTCGAGCGATGAGCCGATGATGCATGAACCGATGGTGATGTAGCAGAATTATAAGTGCTTGTGCTGTAGTTCTACTTCGGAAGATGGACTTCTGCTGCTCAGCTGCTGGGAAGGTATGGTTCTGTCTGCTGCCACTTCGTTTTTATGAAGGAAAATCGAGATTGAATGCTGCAGCTGAATCACGACAGCATGTACTTTCTAGCATCAATTTTTCATCCTGCAGTACGTTTCTGGTTCAATAATCTCTTCACCAATCAGTATGCTGCTGGCAAGTGACGATGATATGTTTATCAGGTGTCGTGCAGCCAGAATCAGGCATGTGCTCGAGCTGTACTCATGGAGTGCACTGGGGCGCTGGGAAGTTGAGGTTCTGTCTGCTTCCGCTTCGTCCTAGCCATCACATCCGGCGTGGCAGCGTCCTGCATTCTGGAACGCGATTTCGCACCTAATTCCGGCGCGCTCGTCACTGCATCCTTGTAGACACGCACCACTGTCCACTGGCGGAGCAGGATCATTCCAGCTCGATCGTACTGTTGAGTTTTTTTTTTTTCCGAAGAAGATACACCGATGTATTAATAATCATCATTAGTTGTATAAGGAACATCAAAGGTAAATAGGTCGATGGATCACCTAGTGACGATTGCAAACAGTAGAGCGAGTCAAAGATGCGCCGTGGTTCTTTGCCTTCCCTCACCAGAGTTGGACAAAGCTTGCAATAATAGTGTGTGTTGTAATAGATAGATGGAAAGTTATTGTGCTAAAGCCAAAAAAACCAACGCAATTGAACATCAACCACTGTTCTTGGCTTCCTTCACTTGAGTTGGACAAAGCTTGCAATAATAGAGTTTGTTGTAATAGATAGATGGAAAGTTGTTGTGCCAAGACCAAAAAATCAACCCAATTGAACAGCAACCACTGCTAAAGATGAGAACCGTATATCAGAGTTTAAACTGCAACCACAACAACAAAGATGAAAAACTACATGATCTAGAAGATCCACACCCTCCACCGATGCTAGACGCACTACGGAAGCAACACCGCTTCACCATTCCGACCAAAACAAAAAAAAAAACCTCTTACAAACGAGAGGCCAAGATCTGTCAGGCCTAAGATGCCATCGGAGACGACTGTCAGGCGGAGGGGACATGATCCCTAGCTGCCCGCCTCCATTTGCATCTGCCTTGTACCAATTGTACGGTTGAGTTTGACCAGACCTCTCTACTCAATTGATTGCCTCCCAAACGCATGAAAATCTGAAGCTAAACAAACACGAGCAGGTTTATGCAAAGGAAAATGTTAGGCACGCACGTTGCCATCTGCTCGCAAGTGTGCACGGTCCGGAGAAGAATTTCCCAGAAACCAAACGGCGGAGGTGGACATCCATCGATAGGTAGGAATTGTTAGGCGCGATCGCAAGCCTGTCACGCTCACGGGCAGAAGCCTTGTGTTGACCACCTGTCTGTCCACAACACACCACAGGCCAATCTCAACCCACCAATCACTTGTGCCTGGATTAATGAAATATAAATGATTGCCTACTACTCTTACTTGTTCCAATCAACCAGATTTGTCGTGTCTGGTTATTTTTGTTTACTTATTTATTTATTTATTTATTTATTTATACTACTCCCTTTGATTCATAATACTCGTCACTGAAAGCTATTTTTAGTGTCTTTCAAGCTGATTTATATAGAAAAAAATAGTACTGTCGGCGTTCATTTCTTTTCGATGTAGGCTGTCGGGGTTCTGAGGTTGCAGGACTGTCTGCTAGCACGCATGATCGCTGCCTCGGTCCGTGTGGCGTGGAAAGAAAACGAGCATCCCAACGCAGGACGGCTGGAGCAACATGTGAGCGAGAATCCAGAGCTTAATTTGACCCCCACGAATCTTTTGGCTTTCTCGCTGCTAAGCTACAGTTAAAGTGCACTGTTATGTTGTGGCATACTGAAGTTATGCTGAGGCCTACCGAAGGTGAAGCATACTCCGACGAGAACTAGCTCTTACTCTAGTTGCCACTTTAGGATTCTTACAACCAAGTTGTATTTATGTGTAGTGATTTTGGTACATGGAAATGCATGCAGTATATGGTAATAGAGAGAAAGCCAAAAGATCTCAGTCCAGAGAGAGAGTAGCTTTTGAGTTTTAGAGACGCCTAATTAGGGATACAAGTGGGATACCTCTAGTTTGTTTGAACATTTCTAGTTTAAACTTTCACTCAAATTTTGAACTAGAATTTCTCAAATGAACTAGAAGTGGGATAGAAGCGGGATCCGATTTTGTCACCCTAAGGCTGTTGTAGTTTACACACAACAAAATGCAATACACTTTCCGTCCACGATTAGACTCGGTGGCTATACATACATTGCACCCCTTGCATTACCCATCATTCTCCATTAGCCTAAGCTCTAACAGGTGAACTGACTTGTGTGTGTAATTGTGCACTATCTTAGTATATTCATATTTTGCATTTTTTGCATGGTTCGAAAAGAAAAATCATGCTGGTGATAGTTTGTAGGATACATTTATTTGTATCCCAAAAATAAACTCGGTTTCTGAGCAACAAGGAGTTGATGATGTGTTAGGGTGGTATAGTATGATCGGAGTTCCCAACATTACTGCCCTCCGGGACGGTGACATTCCACCGAAATAGTAGGCCGGAGATGGCCGAGGAGAGGCATCAGAGTACATATTGCTTGGTGTAGGTGTAGTTTGTTCCCAATTGGAGTCTGGCGTGATGCCGATGAGGATTTGGCTGCTGGGGAGTTTGGACTACTTCCTGGGGCTGGTGGTGGCGGTGTTGCTGCTCGTGGAGCTCCGATGGATGGAGCCGAAGCGGGTGGTGGCGGAGATTCTATGCCCTCTTCAATAAAGCTCGTCGGTGGCTCTTTTGATGCAACTGACACCACCATGTTCTCTTCTCTTTCAAGCCATTGTGGAGGTGGAGATGGAGATGAGTTCCCTGCTATTGCTGACTGGTGTTGCTGACGGATCGAAGGAGCCACATCCTGGAGCGATGGTTCTTCCTCGAGCGCAACACATGGTGATTGTGTCGGTCGCCATGGTTCTTGGCCAAGAAGGTGTCCCAAACTCAACCTCCCTATCGGAGGCCTTGTCGATCCACCGCTATAGCTCGACGCCTCTAGCAGACCAAGTGGTTTGTCCCCGGCCTTCTGGAAGCAACCAACGTACGGATCTTGGCGTCGGAGGAGAGCTCTCGAGCAACCTGCTCTCGGAGCTCGGTGGAAACGCCTCGAGGGCGTTTGGTGGCAGAGGCACCCTTGTCCTCCATTTCTTTTATCTCTTTTCTTCTGGGGTGTTTTTTGTAAAAGGGATGTCCTTATCCTCAAATTCTAGGTTATTTAGGGCGAGTGATGGAACCTTTTTGTAAAATGTACCTGCCACGTGCAATTCAATGACAACTCCACCGATATCGTTGACCCCTCTCCGTGTTCAAAAAACATTACTGTCGTCATTTCAAGAGACCCAAACCGTCTCCTGCAACCAGCCTCCTTCTCTATACAGTTTTATGTGTCTTACTCACTCCTATCTAAATTCCTTGATTCGGTTTTCAGTGCTATAAGAAACTTAGAAAATGATATGACATGAAACAATTTGATCCAAATAAAGTGTGTGTATCACCTTCGTATTTAGCAAACCATGGGCACTACTTAGTTGCTTTAAAAAAAAAGTGGTAGGGAACCCATACAACGTTTTTTTATAATAATAAGAACCTAAATGGGAGGACTTCTTGTTGCTTCTTTTTCTTGTGTAGATTTACATTAATGAATGCATCCTTACATTCAAGTTCGCTTATAGTATGAGAGAACATTAAGGGCCCATTTGGAACGTTGTTTCAAATACCGTCTGGAGCTGGGTATTACGGAGCATGCCGGATTTGCAGCCTCGCCTCCGGAGGTTCATAATAATTATCTCAATTTTTATTATCTAAAAAACAGGAAACCAAGCCGGGCCTAAGTGAAACAATACATGCATGTCCGTTTTAAATTACTCAACATATTTGCCTACATTAGGACAAGTATTTGTTCAACAATAATTAACTGATATGTAGCTTTTGTGATACAAAATCAAAACCAGAAATAAACATTTTGGAATACAAACACATGTCATACAAATTATATCTTGACAGAGTAGTTATTGATCAAAATAAAGCTAATACGCCGAGTAATTTGAAACCGGGGAAGTAGTCTTTTGAATGGTTGTCCTATAAGTAAAGTAGCCATCAGATAATAAAAAAATCATGTAATTACGCGAGAATCCAGCCAGCTGTGTGCAAAAGAGGAAAAGATTCCTATAAAACGGCACAAGCTTATTGTGACTTGGTAATAGAAACTGCCCCGACGACTTGCTCCTCCTCACTTCCCCCCTTCTCCCATCGTGGACAGTTGGGCCGCGTACCGATCTCGCGCTGCCCTCAAATCGCCGGGGAAGTCTGCCTCCATCTCTGGCCGCGCCGATCTGCTCGTAAGGTTGGGTTCTTCGCCTCGGTTCCTATTCTTTCCCTTTTCGTTTCTCTACTCGAGGATTCGAGTTCTTGCGAAGCGTTCCTCGAGTCTCCCTGCTCCCTATCTTCTTCTCCTTTTGTGGTTTCTTGCATTAGCGAGCTGCAGGTGATTGCTGTACTTTAAGAAATTTTGTTCCCGCAGGCAGCAAATTTCGCGATGGCTGTTCTGTTATGTTCTTGAAAATAATCATTGCAGATACAGATTCGCAGGTCGGAGGAGGACGAGAGGAAGTTGAGTTCTTGTTTGGTTTCTTGTGTGGACGCCGACCTCACATGCCAACAACCCCCAGGAGCAGAGGCCAAGCTAGGACCACCAGGTCTTGGATCTTGTCAGGTACAACATCGGGTTCTTCCTCTGCTTATATGGTTTTATTATGCTACCTTTTTTTCTTCCCCCTTTGCGCCTGATTTTGGTGACCCACAATCAGGGAAGGAAATTTGAATGAATTTGTAGACCGAATGGTTCATCTTGATAGCCATTGCAACATGGAAGTGTGTATGCACAAGTCAAATGCTGTACACACATTAATATTATCGGAGTGCCTGATTATGCAATTTACCCTCTGTATAAACTGCTCGAATTCACAAATTTTGTGCAAGGACATGATGACTTTGCTGCCATAAATTTTAATTTTGTGCATCTCTATTCTCTGCAGGTATGGACTTCGGTGATGCGAGACGCAAGCCTAATTTCGCGGGAAAGGTCGCGGTGGCTGTTGCTCTCACTGTCATGTGCATACTTGTGTTGAAACAGTCTCCTGGTTTTGGCGGTACTAGTGTGGTATGTGCCAACTCCCTCCCTCACCAACTGGACTATGTCACTCTCACTTGCTGATGAGTTGGCACTCTCATGATTCCTTCTATCTGGCTTAATTTTAATGTTATCATTCAAGTTCCACATGGAACACTAGTATATATACTCACTCCATGACAAGAAAATGCCAGTTAGGCAATTAGAAGGAACAGGCCAATCTGCCATCTAATTTGACGTGTTACAGTTCATTGTTCCTCCTTCTGCTGAGAATATATTAAAAATACTCTGTTGTACCATCTGTTCTAAACAAAGTATAGTCATGGTTCCATCGGAAGCGAGTGATTTTCTCGAAGCATTTTACATTGCCATCCAATCTAGTAATTTACAGTTATTCACTTCTGCAGTTTCACTCTTGACTGGCGCCTTTTTATTGATGCATTCACATATCCTGCAGTTCTCTCGCCATGAAACCGGTGTGACTCATGTGCTGGTGACGGGAGGTGCTGGATACATTGGCTCCCATGCTACTCTTCGTCTCCTTAGGGATAACTATCGAGTTACCATTGTGGTAAATTTCGTATTCCCAGTTTTTACTTTTGTCCCTATGATGTAAAAAGTTTGGTAGTGAGAGCAACTTCTGCCATCTGATCTTCACAGGATAACCTTTCTAGAGGGAACATGGGAGCTGTCAGAGTTCTTCAGCGGTTGTTTCCAGAACCAGGGAGGCTTCAGTTTATATACACTGATTTAGGCGACCCGAAAGCTGTATCCTTTGTCCTCAGAAAATGAACTTTGATCACCATAGTTATCTTCCATATATCTATGCATTTAGGGATCTGTTTTGCACTTAACTGATAATCAGGTGAATAAAATGTTTTCTGAGAACGCATTCGATGCTGTTATGCACTTTGCTGCTGTTGCTTATGTTGGTGAGAGCACGCAGGAACCACTAAGGTACAATTTTTAATTTTAGGCAATTGGCATGTCAGTGTCCTTAATTATTTGACTATTACTACCAAATATAGCAAACTGTAATCTTATTATATAGCATTTAAATAAAAAATAAGAATACAGCTCATTATTTTTGCCAATCTTGATAACTCATCATCAAATACTACCGTATGCTAACACTCACAGTCTGATATAACAGGTATTATCACAACATAACATCAAACACGTTGACAGTGCTTGAGGCAATGGCAGCACATAACGTAAAAACTCTGATTTACTCGAGCACTTGTGCTACATATGGTGAACCTGAGACAATGCCTATCACAGAAACAACACCTCAGGTTGGCACCTTGGTGGCTGAACTTCTTGTTTTGAGGTTTTACTGCAAGTCAACGATCTGATACTAAATATTTCGTGTTGCCATGCAGATTCCCATCAATCCATATGGAAAGGCAAAAAAGATGTCAGAGGACATCATTCTAGATTTTTCAAAGAACTCAAAGATGGCTGTCATGATCTTGAGGTTTGTCTCTCCTACCCTAGGCTATAAATAATAGTATAACACATACACAAAGCTCACTTCTTGTTTCTTTTTTGAATTAGATACTTCAACGTGATTGGATCAGACCCAGAGGGACGCCTCGGGGAAGCTCCAAGGCCGGAGTTGCGTGAGCATGGAAGGATTTCTGGTGCTTGTTTCGACGCAGCGTCAGGAATCATTCCAGGGTTGAAGGTACTTGACATGCTCATCCTGGCATGCGTCAATTTGATGTTACGAAATATGAAACTAATCACGTTATGTGGCTTTCAATCATCCCCACTTAGGTTCGAGGAACCGACTACACTACTCCTGATGGAACTTGTGTTAGGGACTACATAGATGTCACAGATCTTGTCGATGCCCATGTGAAAGCTCTTGGTAAAGCTGAGCCTGGCAAAGTTGGAATCTACAACGTCGGCACTGGGCAAGGTTGTTGAAAGAGTAATTAATTATGTCGACAAATGCACAGTATACAAATTTAAGATGATGCAGTTCCATGTTTCTGAACTTTTATTTATTTATTTTGTTCATGGTTGTATCAGGTAGGTCAGTGAAGGAGTTTGTAGAAGCGTGCAAGGCGGCGACAGGAGCTCCCATCAAGGTCGAATACCTTGACCGGAGACCCGGGGACTATGCCGAAGTTTACAGCAACCCGTCCAAGATCCGTGACGAGCTGAACTGGACGGCCAAACGCACAGATCTTCGTGAAAGCCTGGCGACAGCATGGAAGTGGCAGCAGACACACCCGGGCGGATACGGGTCAACCTGATTCCCTGAAGTTGTCCCAACTCAGATCCATGTGCAGTCATATATATAGCCTTGAGAAAACTGATCCTTCACCGTAGACGTGTAGGCGGCGGCCCGAGCCCACAGAAGAGTAGTGATTTATTTTGCAGCACGTGAAAGAAGAAGAAAAGGAAGATACAGAAAGAATGGCCGCCCTATCCCTCTTGCTTAGAAATCATATATGTATACTTTCCTTTTCTGTCGTCGACATTTCATTGGTTTTGATCGTCACTCTCTGAGGCATAATCTATAACAGAACAGAAATACAGAGTTGCGCTGTAGACAACTAGATCAGTATAATAATGTGTATGAGCTATGATTGACATGAAGCTTCACGGTGGGTGATGAAATGATATAGAATAAGTAGATTTTCGCACATTGCTTTGACTGAATTCTTCACGAGTGCTCTTCTGGCGTCATGTTGAGATTGTGCGTTTCCGGAGTCTGTCAAGACAAGTGTCTGCTACAGACACCTGAGACTCGTGTAAAACCGTGTGAGATTGATTCCTGCGCGACGACGAAACCATGGCGAAGGTTCGTCCCTTGTGAACACACGATCAGATACACACTTTTTTGACCTGTGAGCATGAGCGATGTATGTTCCCGGGAGTGAAACCACGCGTATGGAAGCTGCGATCCATATTATCCATGGATGGGTGACGCTGAGGGCCGAGCGCAAAGCGCGATACAGCCAGATGGACGATGCTCATCCGTAAGTAGTCGTCGTCTAGTCGAGGAAAAAAAAAAGGTTGGCAGCAAGATGGAGGTGGGCTCATGCTATGTGCAACTAATAAAACAAGAAAATGAAAAAAAAAATTCCGACCTGCCGGATTCGAACCAGCGACCTAAGGATTTATCTGCAACACTACAGTCCTCCGCTCTACCAACTGAGCTAAGGTCGGTTTCTGTTAGGTTCTCGCACTAATTCTATTTATCGGCAGGCCGATATGGTGCGTTGTCGTCCGTGACCCCTTCTTCAGTTTTCGCTTCTCAATCTAGTCGTCGCTGCGGTACTTATTAGGTTTCGATCCTTGTATCAAGTTTTTTTTTTAGATCAACAGGGGTTACCCCAGCTTCATTTTCATTGGAAAAGAAGCCAAGTTTTACAGGAAAGGAAAACACGCTAAACCAAGGTTTTTGCAGAAGAGAGGAGAGTGACATTTTCATTTTTACTGGGGAAGTAGCTATCATCCTAGCTAAATCCAAAATACCAGCAAAACAGAAAAATGCCAATCACCTCAAAACTGAACGACAGCTAAAAACAGAAACATCTAGTTTGATTACAACTCAAAGGAAAAAACAGCGCTCTACGCTGACTTTGAGGTTTTTCTGCTCCCGACACTCTTCCACTACATCTCATTTTTTCCCTTGGCCTGCTCACGCATTTTGATGCTTCGATCAGGTAACCACATGAATCTTGTGGGATTCGTCAGGGTTGTCCAAGAGGTAGGTCAGTGTCGCCCTTTCTTCGTGCCTCGAGTTTCAGGTGGAGATCCAGTCGAAGGAGGGGCACTTCACCCCACTGGGAGGCAAAGTGGAGCTTTTAAACTAGCCAACAGCAGGTCCATGAACTGAGCGTTTCTTCCAGATTCTAGATCTTTGAAAGGTTTCTTCCAATCTCGAAGGAGAAAGAAAACCATTCGCCACACCTGCTTCACATTAATCCATGTAGTCTTGTTAAACACAAGATTATTTCTATTAAGCCATAAACCCCACAGAAAGGGCAGAAGAAGCGACATTAAAGTACATGAATTTCTTATTACAAAGCCGTTTGGAAGAAATGGATTCAAAATTAATAACATGCACATCAAAAACTTCTTCAAACAAATTCCAAAGGGACCTAGCAACAACACACTTAAACATAAGATGATACACATCTCACAGTTCATGGGTTTAGGGATACTTCTCGCTCTCAAGTTGTCTCTAGTCATGATTTTATTCTGAGAGAACAGCCATAAAAAAAACCTGGATCCTAGGAGGGATTTTAAGCTTCCACACAACAGATAAATAAACTTGAATATTCCCTCTAAAATTGATAACATCATACAAAGAGCTAGAAGAGTAGACCCCAGAGGAATTATACTGCCAGATGAGTTGGTCCTCATCATGGGAAAAAGAAATGGTTCTAGCAATCTCTAACAGTTCATACCACTGATTCATCATATCTTCAGTAAAGGTTGTTCTAAAATTACCTCTAATCTCATGCCCATCCCAGATGTCAAAGATAGTTTTGTTTTGTTGGTCAGACACAAAATATAAATCCCAAAATTGGGTAGCTAAGGGAGAGTTACCAAACCAAAATGTCCTCCCAAAATTTTATTGACTTACCATTACGTGCCTGCCATTTATACCCAAATTTAACTGCCTTAGAGGCAAAACATGACTCCCTTCCAGAAGGTGGAAGGCTGGAGATCATGGCAAGATAGAATGTTTGGGTTTTTAGTATTATATTTAGCATCTAAAACTTTCTTCCACAGAGCCCCCTCACTTTGTACATATCTCTTAATCCAGGAACCAATCAAACAGATATTCAAATCCTGTAAGTTTGGTATTCCAAGCCCTCCAAACTCCCTTTTCATACAGATAGAAGGCCAATTGGCCAGGTGTATCTTATGATTACCTTCCTCATCATTCCACATGAAATTGGTCATTTGTGTATATATTAGATGCAAGGCCTATTTTGGAAATTTTTAAAAAAAGTAAATAAATGGGGATGCTAGCAAGACAAGCTTGATAAGGATTCTCTTGGCCACAGAGGATAGAAGTTTTCCTCTCCACCCAGTAATTCTTTTGAGAATATTCTCAATAAGAGGTTGCAGATCCTCTCTCCTCAATCTAATGTAAAAGTATACCTAGATATTTGACAGGAAATTTCCCCATCACCTTGGATCAAGCTTATAGTACGGGATCACCTTGTCGGTCGTCTTTCCCGTGCAACTGTGTGCCTGCCGTGATCGGCCGAGGCCGATCGAGGCGGGGCGGCACACGGCGGCTAAACGTGTATGCCGATAGTGGAAGTGGCAGGAAAACTCGAACTCGTGCTAGCTGCCCGCCGGCCGGCGGGTCCCGTGCCCTCTGGCCGCCCACTGCAAGGCTGCGCTGCACGTACGCGCACGGACAAACGAAGCCATCCGCCCCATTCCGCTCCACACCGACCTGCACATGCCGCCATACATGCCCGCCCGTGTAAGAAGGAGCTGGGCTCATGGGCGCCGCCGCGTACCACCGCCTTCACCTCGCGCCGCCACCTATCCTCCTCTCCCGACACCTGTTGCCCAGCTCCCATCCGTGCAAGCTCGCCTATAAGAAGCAACACGATGCCTAAGCCTAAGCTCATGCTAACACAAACCACACCTACACAAGCACATCTGACATCTTCGTTCAGCGATCACAACTTCCCACCGACGCCTAGAGAGATCGAAGCGGCCGGCACTGCAGCAACAATGGCCAAGCGCAGTCTCGCCGTCGCACCTGTACTACTAGCCGTGGCGGCGCTCCTCCTGCTCGCCTCCTGCCACGGGAGGGAGCTGAAACACAACGGTGCGGGTGCTGCCGGTAGTGTCGCCGGTGTCCGCGGCGGCGGCGGCGGCGTGGGCGACGAGAAGACTCTGCTGGGACTGCCGGTGCCCAGTCTGCCGCTGGTGCCACCCGTCACCGGGGTCCCGCTCATTCCCGGGAACCCACCTGCCGCCCGCGCTTCCACCGACAACAAGAAGCAGTCGCCATGATCGTGCCCCCATCGAGTTCACGCAGATGCTTGCAAGCTATAGCTCATCTTTGTGGTTTTACACTTGTCGCTAGGCAGGGCCGGTCCTAAGGTTTCGAGGGCCCGGGGCAAAATGAGAAGCCAGGACCCTTAAAATATTTATTACATGATAATAAATTATTTTCACCGTCTGATGCATAAATTCATAGATGTCGGTTTAAATTATCGATAAATATTTGTGTGTCGCTTGATTAATTATTTTTCACCGCTCGATGCATAAATTTTAGATGACATGATTGTTTAATGAGTTTTTCTCATAAATCCAAGCCTTGGACGAAACTAATCTGTTTGTTTGAACCCTTCGCAAAACTATTTTGGAATATTATACCCTGGTTTGGCGCCATTGAGAATGGAGCTGAAATTGTGCAGATCGCCGCATGGAAAAGCAACAGTGAAACACTCGATTGCGCCGATATGCGCAATTTTGACTTCATTTTCGATATTTCTTAAAGACATTAGTTGTTGTTTTTACTTATTCCGAATAGAGAAAAAATCAAATCAGCAACTTTACCCTTTTTGATCCGGGGCCTATGAGCGTAACAATAATAATTTATATATGTACCTATGAAATTATACCAGTAAACAATTTTACTATAGTATTTATACCAAATTAATTTTACATAATGTATATAAATTTTAGTTTTGCCAAATGAACGATAGAAAAGGAATATGAATCAGGTTTTTATTGGGCAGGAAGATGCGTTGCCTGTGTTGTTGGACTGGCTCCAGCCACGATATAGTCATGGGCCCCAGCGATGTAATACATTTGTATTTATCTAAAGGCTAAAATGTTAAAAGCTAACCAAAAGATTAAAGCCCATCTAACGAAATGAAAAGGGGCCCATGATCTTTCAGTAGAGGCTTCGTGCGTAACGCTTCGTCCCCGTTGTACGAGTACTGAGATCTTCCTCCAACCAGCTCTAATGGCGCCGCCGCCGCCGCCGCAGATAAAACATGTCTAGCTGCCTAGCTGGGACTTGGGGCCCCCTTGGGCCCGAGGGCCCGGGGCGGCCGCCCCTCCCGCCCCACCCTAGGGCCGGCCCTGTCGCTAGGTATTTCGCTGATGTTCATGCGCCTTGGAGTGTATCACTGTCGTCTGTGTTTCTTTTCTGTTCATGTTCTAGTGTGTGTTTCGTAGTTTACAAGTTCCTTCATGGCTTCATGCGCTGATGCGCCTCCACCGACACCAAGTCTCCATGGACACATGTCCACCGAGGTTCATGGGCTCGCTTGCAAGCTGAACATGTGGTACCAACGAGCTCGAATGCATAGAAAGTTCGTGTCCTAGTGTTTTCCTAGCTTCAAAAGTTCCTCGCACTGCGTCGTTGTAATCCTTCGTCAGTGTTATCACCTTTATGAATAGACATGTACTTTGTCACTGTGATGCTGTGATCACAAGTCCCAGGCCCGGAGTTGCATGTCTGTTAGAAAGAGTTGCGGAATTCGTCTGCACTTCAATATTATCCTGGTATATGTACATATCATAAATCACTTTCAACGTAATCAAACCAACTAATAACATCTCAACCACATCAAACGTGCAGTACAGACGTAGGGTGTATGTGCAAAGATCCAAAACAACGATCAAGGGAAACAACATGATACAGATGCAGCCTACAAGTTTTCTATGTGATTCAGAGTGTATCTTTACAATCTTTCCTGTTCATCAATTGTGTGTTTCTGAGTGACTCAATTCGTTGCTTTCTCTGCGTCTTGCCGGGCAGTTTTGGGCTCAAGTTAGGTCATCCTCGTCCAAGTCATCACCGTCACCGCCTGGTAGGTCTCTTTTGATGGCCTGCAGATCACCTGTTGGCAATTTCCTTGCAAGCCGAATTACCTGCAGTGACATTTCAGGTAATTCCGAGTGAGAAAAGCAGATGGAGTACAAATTAAAGTCAGGCTGATGAAACAATTAACGGTCTTTACAGTAGTTCGATAATAAAATGCAATGTATCCTCATGACAATGAGATTACTGTGTTGAAGCATACAACACGGTGCAATAGTGAAGATTATATGTTAATTTGCATGGAACATTATCAATAGCATGCTTGACCTATGATGCCTCAGATCTTAGGACCACCCTCTATAAGCATACACAATCATAGGTTATCTTCTGATATAATCATATAGGCAGTGTAGCATCGCAGATATCTGAGCAATTGTTGGCCTTTTAACTAAGGAAATCAAAAGACATACCACATGGTCTAGGTGATTGATGGTACTTGATTGAGCAGCACGCTTGATTTCTTCAGCATCGCCTTCCTCATAAGCAGCCAACAGTTTCATTGCACATCGGTTCTGCTCACTGTTTAGGAAGCCTTGGACCCTACAATATAGCAGACGAGAGAAGGTGATTTAGTACAACAATAACACAAAATATGTTACATGCCAACGCATAAAGTCTACCACCAATGCACAACTTACTCTGAGCAATCATTGTAGCATTTCTGAGCTTGTTGAAAATCATGGGCATAAAGGTAGATAATGATTGCACTCAGATAAGCCTGCACACATGAAACAACTTTTGAACTAAACACTTTTGGTGTTCACATCGTGGTACTCTTTAACTAAAAGAGCAAAATCTAAAATATTATTCATTTTGCACATGAATATATTTTTTAGGGATAAGCTTCCAAGACCAAATAGCATTATATTATTTTTCAAGAAACTTCTCAGATGTCACTGCCTGATCTTTCTAGTTTATACCTCCTACAACAAGTACAAATTCTCTGAATAACTGATTAAGCAAATTTTAGAGTAAATATCACCTTGCATTGGCTGTTGACGGCATTGCTCTTATCAGCAGCTGAACCAAGTCTTAAATGGAATGCAGCGGCATCCGAGTACCTATCAGAGATGGCCGAATATGGAATAAAATGTAAGATGAGTACATAAATGAGATTACTAAGAATGTTAAGTGATGATGCATGCATAAATGCCAGACAAAGATCAGAGGTGTGAACAGAATACAAGTAAATAAGAATGGTACTACAGCTTCAAACACAATTAATCCAAAGTAACATTCAGAAAATAAAACCATCTAAAGGGATGAATGCAACAAGGTCTAATATTTCTAAGGAGGGCAACTCAGGTAGGGAGAAAAAAAGAACCAAAACAAATATACAGGAACATGAGCAAAAAAGGAGCTCCTGTAAATCTAACTAAGGAAATACACCGGAGAAGGGAGTTGATTTTGTCAAAAGAAAAATACAGATACTCAATTGACATACAGAAATAGTTGACTTAAAGTATAAAAGCTCATAATATATAGGATCAACCGTTTTGGTTCATTTTAGAACAGTAAATTTAAACTTGTCCTTTTCTTTAGCGTCTGTCCTACTACTTCATATGTCATGAATCAAACAGCATTCTTAGTTAAAGCAAAAATTGCAAGGACGAATCAATTGCAATACCAAAAAAACCTGGGACTTAATCCGCAAGGCCTCGACTGTCGGAACATAAGTTGGTGACGATATACCCCTATTATTGCCCACCATAAGAACGAAATCTACGTAACTTACTCCAATTCCTTTGGTGTTTTACATGGAGTACTGAGTCTAGAAGATATTGATTAGTTCCGTAGTATTACTCTTAAAGTTTTGGGATCAACACTAATTATTTATCCTAAAAGTCTGGTTGCTCCACAAGTAAAAAAATACACAATAAATGAATTGGAGAAAATCATGCATGCCACTACATGTAGGATAGGCTACAGTGTATTTTAATTACAGGTATAAGCTGATACGTTCAATCTTACTTCTCAAGCTTCACATATAAACTGGCAGCAGCACGGTATAAGTCAAAAGCCATCTGCTCCTTTCCATCATCTTCTAGAAGCACGCAAGCATCATCATACAGTTTAATTGCTTCTTCTGGAGCTTTATCCTCCAAGGCACTGATTTTATCGAGATTAGACAAATGATCCTTGGAGCAAATAATTATCAGATTGCTTTTGAATTACCTGGCACCCTTTGCAAGAGCATCAGAGGCAGGTTGCGATCTTCCACATTCACGATAAAATTCTGATGCTCTGCGATAGAAGTCAGAAACTTCATTCCAAAGTCCAAGCTCTTTTGCTAAAGCAGCAGCTGATTCCATATGCTTAGCAGCATCCCAGGGCCTATGGAACTAGTTAAGGGTACTTTAGGTGATTGTTCAACAATGTGTAAATAGAAAGCCACAGAGAGATTTCCGAAGGATACGAAGAGATCATTTCTTGTCCTTTTGAAGCTTTCTCAAATGCATCCTTTGCTTTCTCATTGTCCTTTCTGAACTTATAAGCAATTGCTTTAAAGTGGAGAAGAAATTCCATTACATTACACCACAGGAGCAAACAGACAACGAGAGTATATGAAAATGACAATGGCGTGCTAAGTCACTAACCAGCTTGTTCATACAAGGCGGTAGCACTCTTCCAATCTGCATTCCACCTTGTAAAGCTCAGTTTTGTTCTGCAAAAATACAGAGGTCAGCATAGATAGCAAACAGTCACATGTGCTGAGGAGACAGCCCGAAAGCATAATAAATTATACTTTGCGTAAAAGCACTCATAAATTAGACTTTGCGTACACGCGCTCATAAATTAGACTTTGCGTACAAGTGCTCATCGACATATCCTATTTTATATAATCAAGTTTTATGCAATGCAAGGTGCTCTTATGTCTCATCTACTCTTACAACAGAGGTCTGAATGTGGCAATTAGCTAGTGCAGTGGGTCTGGTAATCCGTATTTTCCCATAGCCATTGCGCTAAGATGGCTAACAAGCTACACCGTATAGAGAATAGTATGATGTGACATGGACTAGCAGGATAATCATCATGCCTTGGATCATATGTACCACTCCTAATATTTCAAAGCTGATTATATACACACATGATTCAGGAGACTACTGGGGTTCCCTACATTAAACGGATGAAAACAAAACTGCAGCAATACAAAGAGTTTGCATGCTCATGCCGCCTGAAGTTTAGCATACGCTGGAACACATTTCCTTCAAGCTCTTGGTGTGAACTAAGTTAATGAGAGCAGGAACAGGTGGGAGAAGCCCCGAGCATTTGGGGCAGGTTCGTCTGAAAGTTAACTGAAACCCTACTGCTGCCCCAAGCAGCGAAGCTTGTCTCCACCAACCAGTTGGATATCATAGAGATCCTACAATCAGCGCCACAATTTTGCAGGAGAACAGAACTAACTAGCCCCGCCCCATCTAAGAACAGGAACAGATCCAGGAGCCCCCGATCCTTGAACGGGAAACAATCTACCGAAGAAACTCAAGTTAACACGGGTCTCTAATTCGAAAGTAGAACCTCGACCAGTTCGCCTCCTACTCAACCGCAATCAGATGGTGCGCGGATCGGAACGAGCAAGGGGATTTCAGGGTTGGGCGGTAAGGAGGTGGAGAGAGAGAGAGAGAGAGAGGAGACTTGCAATTTGTCGGCCTTGGCCATGAGCTTCTCCGGGTCGGAAGACGAGCTCGACATGGCGGAGACCACCGCTTCCCCGGCTCCTCCTCCTCTCGGCTGCTTCTCCTCCAAGATTCCCGCGACGGCTGCTGCCTATGCAGCTGAACTGAGAGGTGGCGTGTCCGCAGGGTTGGCGACGTGGGGTTGGGGTGGGGGTGGGATCCGGTTCCTCTCTGAGACGAGACGAGATCCGTGCAGCGTCAGTTCATCCCGTCGCAGGCAGTTGTCCAACAGCTGCCAGGAAAAAAATATGTCGACGTACTGTGTGAACGGACCCAATCTATGTGATGGTAGAACGGATTGGGCTGCGCACCTGCACTCTTGATTTGAGGCCGAGTCGTTGGAAAGCAGTAGGAATAAAAGGTGGTCAAAGCCTAAGGCATGTCCAACTGAGCGACCCAAACGGACGCGATGTCGTCTGTTTTGGGATGGTTGGTCGAGCGGACACCCGGACAGCGATTCGCGTCCACGTGTCCATTTGGATCGCACGCTGCGTTCAACGCGTGGACGCAGCGCATATTCAAAGAATTTTAAAACGAAACTTAAAATGCAAATTTAAACGAAATTTGATTAAGCATATGCCCTATTTTAGGCAAATTTGTACATAGCCCTATTTTGAGCAAATAACTAACAAAACAGTCCTCTATATGGGCTTTAAAATTTAAATTAAAAAACCCTATGTTAGGGTTTGGTCGACGACGCGGTGGCCGCCGGTGCGCCGCCTAGTCCCTGTGGGCGTCGACGATGTCCCCTGGCGGCGAGGCACTATTGTGGCTCGACCGCACCGGGGACTCCGGCCACGGAGACCACAGGGCCTCCTCCCAGGCGGAATGGGGGTCCGGAGCCGCCCGAGGAAGCGGCGCCGCGGCAGCACGGAGTTGTGCCTCCCTCTCCTGCCAGGCGAGGCGCTTGGCCTTCTGGCGCCGCTCCTCCGCGGCGCGGCGCCTGGCCTTCTGGTGCCGCTCCTCCTCGGCGCGGCGCCCGGCCTCCCGCCGCGCCGCTTCTTCCTCCCGCCGTCGCGCCTCGCGGGCTCGGGCGAACAACTCCCTGTGCCTCGGCGTCCTCCGCCGCCTGCCGGGCCTCCTCCTCCATCGCGGAGGTGCGAATGGCCGCTTCGAGTTGCGGCCATTTCGCTTCCTCCTCCGCCGCCGAGATGATGAGAGCGGCGCGGAGGTCGGGGTCCTCCTCTCAGGGACTCGGCTTGGGCTGCGGCAGACGGCGTCGCCGGTTGCGGCAATGTCGCGCCGCCGCGGGCGGCCTCTCCTATGTGGAGGCCGCCGCGGTTCCCTCCGGCCCGCAGCGCCGGCGGCGGACGGCGGCTGCTGCTGACCTCGTCGTCATTGCCTCCGGGAGCGAACCGTCACTTGGGGGCCATGGCGACGGTTGCGCTCGAGGAGTGGAGTGGGGACTGGACTGGAGGGACAAATACCCTCCAGTCCACATTTAATAAGACTCCCCGGTCACCAACATGTGGGCCCAAGGGAGACGAGCAGCCAAGCGGCCGGACGCGCTCGGACGCCGCGTACCATCCGCGGCCACGCAAACCTAGCCCCGATTTGGGTCGGGTTTGCGTCGTTCCGGACGCCGCGGCCATCCGCATTTGCGGTGCGTCACCGCGTTGGGCCGCATTTTTGTCTGGCTGGACCCACACTAGTAGGAAAAGGCGCATTAGTGGCGCACCAAAAATAGATTCTGTGGCGCACGGATGGTGCGCCACAGAAACTTCGCCACAAAAATAAGGTTTCTGTGGCGCACCTTCTCATGCGCCACAGATTAAGGTTTCTGTGGCGCACCAGTATTTCGGTGCGCCACAGAAAAAGATGCGCCACAGAAGTTCGTTTCAGTGCGCCACAAAAATTGCTCGTATTATACAAGATTTTGAGCTCCCTGCCATACACATACAGGTTATACACAGCAATATACATATATTATACAGATTATATACAGTTGTAGATATAATATAAATAGCATGTACATTGCACAGATAACATAGACATCATCATCACATTAATTAGAGCCCGATCGAGATACATATATAGTGACAAGTGTCAAATGTTTTACATACAACTCTTAATTCCTACAAATTTCACCATTTCAAGATACAAAGCGGTCTTCATCCGGTTCCTCCTTTGCTCCCTCCTCTCTACCCGCCAGGCTCGCTTGCATCAGGGACTTCATCCGGTTCCTCCTCTGATTAAAATAGAAGAAAGTGAGACCAAGTCCAAGTCCGATGCACAAGAGAAATGGAATAAATGCCTCATACATTGTTGGTCAACATAAATATTAACATTTAGGGATGGCGTTAGTGAGACCAACTCCGATGCACAAGAGATTGATATTTGTGCTATCTTACCAGGCTCACTAACGCCACACCCAAGTGTACGGTGACCAAACAATTTAATCATCGGCACTAAAATGGAAGAAAGACCAACAAATCCGATGCACAAGATAAAATGGAATAAATGCCTCATACATTGTTGGTCAACACAAATACTATGGTCAGAAACCATAGTTGCAGTATACGCCGCAATATACTTTGCAGAAGGGCCCCCCTTTGCCCGGCCGCCGTTCCGTGAACGGGTCCTTGACGAGACAACAACGCCGACCTGCCTCTCCGGCGCAGAACCACGGCAATGCCAGCCGCCTCCCTTGTGGCCGCGTCTCCTGCGCTCTTCTGACCAAACATTCTAATCATCGGCACTAAAAAAGGAAGAAAGAGCCAAGTGGTATCAACTAGATAGTATATGCCTCATACTTTGTTGGTCCAAATAAATATTAACATTCAGGGATGGAGTAAGTGAGGCCAGGTAGGATGCACAAGAGATTGATATTTGTGTCATCACACCAGGCTCACTTGCTCCACCCCCGAGTGTACGAGTGACCAAACATTCTAATCATCGGCACTAAAAAAGGAAGAAAAAGCCAAGTGGTATCAACTAGATAGCATATGCCTCATACTTTGTTGGTCCAAACAAATATTAACATTCAGGGATGGGGTCAGCGAGGCCAGGTAGGATGCACAAGAGATTGATATTTGTGCCATCACACCAGGCTCACTGGCCCCACCCCAGAGTGCACAAGTGACCAAACATTCTAATCATCGGCAAGTACAAATAAAATTAAAGACCAAATCATTTATAAAGAGAACCATTTAGCATGGAGCAGATGCTCCGTAGGGATTATTCATCACTTGGTATAGACCAAGTGATGCTGGCAAAGGAGAGGCCAAGCAAGAACCAGTAAATCCAGTAAGTGATAGATATGCCTAAACAAGCAAGAACACATAGCATATCCCAGCTAACCAGATGAGACAAGTCTTGGTAGCCAACTGAATCTCCTAGCACCACCTAGCCTTTTAAAACCATCAGAAACAGTCCATTTTTCTTCAAAGGATACCACAGTGGCATTCATTTACATGATCCCCTACTGTGGATATCTCTATTTTCATCAAATCCAACAACTAACAGAAATTTATCATTACTCAGTTGAGTTCAAAACAAAGCTGGGGTACCATAAGGGAGTAATCATCACTTTGTAGTAACCAAGTGATGCTGGCAAGAGAGAGGCCAAGCCTGAGATAGTAAATCCAGTAGAGATGGATATGCATAAGTAAGCAAGAACACATAGCCTATCCAAGTTAACCAGATAAAACCAACCTTGACAGCCAACTTAATAACCTAGCATCACCTAGTCTTTTAAACCATCAGAAACTTCCCATTTTCTTCAAAGGATACCACAGTGGCATTCATTTACATGATTCCCTACTGTGAATATCTCTATTTTAGTATACCATCATAAGCATTCCATTTAAATCACACATTTTAGTATCTGTTCTTATCCAAATTTTTACCTCGGCCTTTGCATCATTGGCTGAGCTAAGACATCAAGCATCTGGCCAGGGAGCATTCTTTCTTTTTAGGGAACTATATGAACTATATGCACATGATCCAGTAAGCATCCCCACTAATCAGAGCATTATAAGCATACCATAAGCTCACTAGAATCCATCAAGTAAATCATCAGGGGTCCAGAAAACTTGGGGTCCAGAAAACTAATGAGCCATCAAGATTAACAGTTCACCTCACTGAGCACAACAAATGAACCAGTAGCATTTCATGCATTTAAATGAACCAGTAGCATCAAATGAACCAGTAGCATTTCATTTTTTGCTATGAACCCTAAACCAGGGCATCAAATTCCTATGAACCCTAAACCTGCAGGGCATCAAATTCAAAGAGGGGATCGAACCAGGGCATCACCGACGACGACGGCATTTCATCGAGCACGTTGTGCTCGCGCGGGAGAGGAAGAGGGAGGGGAGGGGAGAAAGCTCACCGACGACGACGGCAGTTGTGGAGGAGCTCACCGACGACGACGACAGGAGTGAAGGTCGCGGCGGATCCTCCACCTTGACGCGGCGGCGGCTCCTCCACCTTGACGCCGCGCCGCAGCGGCTTGTGCTGCTGGTGGCGGGGATGGGTGGAGCGTGGTGGCATGCGGCCCTCGCGGAGGAAGGCGGCGGCGGCGATGGCGACGGCAGCGCTCGCCATGGAAGGCAGCGGCGCGCGGCAGTAGGGAGATGGGAGAGAGTGGTACAGGCGAGGGAGGGGTACGGGATGATATAGGAGGTGTTATATCTGTGGCGCACCCCCGCCAATGCACCACATAACACGTTATTTCAGTGGCGCACTGAGGCTAGTGCGCCACAGAATACGTTATTTCTGTGGCGCACCAAGTGCAGTGCGCCATAGAAAAAGTAAAACCAATGATTGGGCGTAACAGGGTGTGGGCCCAACCAAGTTTTTGTGGCGCATGGTTCCCTGGTGCGCCACAAAACTAAGCTATTTCTGTGGCGCACCGTGCTTGGTGCGCCACAAAATAATTATTTGTGGCGCATTTTTAGTGGTGCGCCACAGAACTAAGCTCCACCTATAAGCGTTTCCCTACTAGTGCCATCCGGACGCACGGGCGCGGGATGGGTCGCCCCGTTGGAGATGCCCTAAGAGCCTATCAGGCTCACACCCTCCGGGCCTGATGAATGGCCACTAGTAGAAAAAGAGGCTTCCATCCACCCCCATTAGTCCCCAAAATATTCGAACCGTGACTAAAGGGGTCTTTAGTCGCGGTTCGGGAGGTGACCCGCGACCAAAGGTCTGGCCCCATCGGGCTCGGTCGACAGTTGGGGGATGGGAGGGGCTTTAGTCACGGGTCCTCAGGCCTGGCCCGAAGGCCTTTAGTCGCGGTTTGCCTGGCCAACCGCGACTAAAGGCCCACCCCTATATACATACCGTTCAACACACTCACTTAGCCATTTGGTGCCACTTCTCTTCACAATCTTCACAAGTGGGTGGTGGTTTTGCTTTTGGTTCCTCTTATGCACACAAGGTGTTCGATGAAATGCCCGAGAGAATGAAAGAAACATGATATGAAGTGTCTGATCCACACTTGAGTTTTCTCATTTATTTTTCCTCCTCGATCACGGTTAGCAACTTAAACCTTTCATGTGTTATTGATAAAATATGCATGTGTGTAGTTCATTGTTTAATTTCTATTATTTCTAGCTAGCTAGTTAGTTTAACAAATGCATGATGGTTAATTATATACTTTATATAATAATAATGCAGATGAATCGGCAATGGATGTATGGTAACCGACTCTCCGGCGAGTTCATTACGGGTTTGAAAGATTTCCTCGTGGTGGCTAATGCGAACAAGCAGGGGGGGTTTTGTTATCTGTCCGTGTGCTGCCTGTAAGAATCAGAAGGGTTACTCTTCCTCAAGAGACGTTCACCTGCACCTGCTTCGGCAGGGTTTCATGCCAAGCTATAATTGTTGGACCAAGCATGGAGAAAGAGAGGTTAGAATGGAAGAAGATGAATAAGGGGATGATATCATCGATGACAACTATCCCGATCATTTCGGTGATACTTTCATGGAGGATGCTGAAGGTGGGAAAGGTGAAGGTGAAGCTGAAGGGGAAGGTGAAGAAGAGGCACGTGATGATCACCCCGATGATGATCTTGGTCAGACCATTGCTGATGCACGGAGAGGCTGCGAAACTGAAAAGGAGAGGAATAATTTGGATCGCATGTTAGAGGATCACAAAAAGTCGCTGTACCCAGGATGCGATAATGGTCTGAAAAAGCTGGGCTGCACACTGGATTTGCTGAAATGGAAGGCACAGGAAGGTCTATCTGACTCGGGATTTGAAAATTTGCTGAAAATGATGAAGAATATGTTTTCAAAGAATAACGAGTTGCCCGCCAGTACGTACGAAGCAAAGAAGGTTGTCTGCCCTCTAGGTTTATAGGTTCTGAAGATACATGCATGCATTAGCGACTGCATCCTCTACCGCGGTGAATACGAGAATTTGAATGAATGCCCGGTATGCACTGCATTGTGTTATAAGATCAGAGGCGATGACCCTGGTGACGATGTTGAGGGCGAGAAACCCAGGAAGAGGGTTCCCGCCAAGGTGATGTGGTATGCTCCTATAATACCACTGTTGAAACATCTGTTCAGGAACAAAGAGCATGCCAAGTTGTTGTGATGACACAAAGAGGACCATAAGTCAGACGGGGAGTTGAGACACCCCGCAGATGGAACACAATGGAGAAAGATCGATAGAGAGTTCAAAGATTTTGCAGCTGACGCAAGGAACATAAGATTTGGTCTAAGTACAGATGACATGAATCCTTTTGGCGAGCAGAGCTCCAGCCATAGCACCTGTCCCGTGACTCTATGCATCTACAACCTTCCTCCTTGGTTGTGCATAAAGCGGAAGTTCATTATGATGCTAGTGCTCATCCAAGGTCCGAAGCAACCCGGCAACGATATCGATGTGTACCTAAGGCCATTAGTTGATGAACTTCTACAGTTGTGGGGCAGACCTGGTGTACATGTGTGGAATGAGCACAAAGAAGAGGAATTTGACCTACGAGCGTTGCTTTTCGTAACCATCAACGATTGGCCTGTGATACGTCTCCAACGTATCTATAATTTCTGATGTTCCATGCTTGTTTTATGACAATACTTACATGTTTTGTTCACACTTTATATCATTTTGATGCATTTTCCGGAACTAACCTATTGACAAGATGCCGAAGTGCCAGTTCCTGTTTTCTGCTATTTTTGGTTTCAGAAATCTTACACAGGAAATATTCTTGGAATTGGATGAAATCAACGCCCAACATCTTATTTTTCCCGGAAGCTTCCAGAGCACCGAAGAGGGGCCAGAGAGGAGCCATGGGGGCCCACACGCCAGGGCGGCGCCACTAGTAGGAAAAGCCTCATCAGTGGCGCACCAAAAATGGATTCTGTGGCGCATGGGAGGTGCGCCATAGAAACTTCGCCACAAAAATAAGGTTCCTGTGGCGCACCGGCACATGCGCCACAGAATTAAGGTTTCTGTGGCGCACTTGTGCTTAGGTGCGCCACAGAAACGCGTGCGCCATAGAATTGGTTTTCAGTGCGCCACAGAATTTGCTTGTATTATACACGATTTTGTGCTGCCTGCTATACACATGCAGTTTATAGACAGCAGTTTATAGACAGCAATATACAGGTTATATACAGCAACATTCAGATATAATATAAATATCATGTACATTGCACAGATATAACATAGATATCATCATCACATTACTTAGAGCCCAATCGAGATACATATATAGTGGCAAGTGTCAAATGTTTTGCATACAACTCTTAATTCATACAAAATTCACAATTTCGAGATACAAAGTAGTCTTCATCCGGTTCCTCCTTTGCTCCCTCATCTCTACCCACCAGGCTCGCTTGCATCGGGGTCTTCATCCAGTTCCTACTATGATGAAAATGGAAGAAAGTGAGACCAACAAGTCCGATGCACAAGAGAAATGGAATAAATGCCTCATACATTGTTGGTCAACACAAATATTAACATTCAGGGATGGTGTAAGTGAGGCCAGGTAGGATGCACAAGAGATTGATATTTGTGCTATCTTACCAGGCTCACTTACGCCACCCCCGAGTGTACGGTGACCAAACATTTTAATCATCGGCATTTTGAAAATCTCAAAGCAAATGGAATGACAAAATGGAATAAGTGCCTCATACATTGTTGGTCAACACAAATACTATGGTCAGAAACCATAGTTGCAGTATACACCGCCGTATACTTTGCAGAAGGGTCCCCTTTCCCCGGCCGGCGTTCCGTGAATGGGTGCTTGACGACACAACAACGCCGATCTGCATCTCCGGCGCAGAACCACGATCCCTCTGCTATACGGTGAACGAGTCCTTGATGCAAAGACCGTGCCGGCCTGCCCAAAGATTATGCCGGGCCGTGTTGCGCGCTTCAAGCCGTGTGTCCGCGCCTGCATCGTTCGCCTTCTTGCCGGTGAACCAATAGGCTGATCGTTGGAATAAGGAAACCGATGACGGCCGGTCGCAAGATTAAATTGCGATCGGCCGTCATCAGCTACCTTATTCCAACGATTAGTCTATTCGTTCACCGGGCAAAAAGGCGAAGAGTGCAGGGCGCGTGAGACACGGCCTGAAGCGCGGCAACAGGGGTCAACATGATGCTAGGGAGGCTAGCACCGTCTTGGCATTAAGGACTCGTTCACGTACTGGACGGCGAGAGAAGAAAAGTGGTGCTGCGCCGGAGAGGCAGGTCGGCATTGTTGTCTCGTCAAGGACTCGTTCACGGAACAAATGGCCAGGGAAAGGGGGGCCCGTCTACAAAGTATATTGCGCGTATAGGTGACCAAACATTCTAATCATCGGCACTAAAATGGAAGAAAGAGCCAAGTGGTATCTCAACTAGATATCATATGCCTCATACTTTGTTGGTCGAAACAAATATTAACATCCAGGGGATGGAGTAAGTGAGGGCGGTAGGATGCACAAGTTGATATTTGTGCCATCACACCAAGCCTCACTTGCTCCACCCCCGAGTGTACGAGTGATCGACCAACCATCTAATCATCGGCAAGTACAAAAACACCAACAAACCAGCAACCATGGTGACATAAGTCAAGATGCTCAAACACACATAGCATGCATGGAGCAGATGCTCCAAAGGGATTATTCATCACTTGGTATATAGACCAAGTGATGCTGGCAAAAGAGAGGCCAATCAAGAACCAAGAACTAAAAGAAGTGATAGATATGCCTAAACAAGCAACAACACATAGCATATCCCAGCTAACCAGATGAGACAAGTCTTGGTAGCCAACTGAATCACCTAGCACCACCTAGCCTTTTAAAACCATCGAAATGAGTCTTTTTCTTCAAAGGATACCACAGTGGCATTCATTTACATGATCCCCTACTGTGGATATCTCTATTTTCATCAAAGCCAACAAGAAATAGAAATTTATCATTACTCAGTTGAGTTCAAAACAAAGCTGGGGTACCATAAGGGATTATTCATCACTTGGTAGTAACCAAGTGATGCTGGCAAGAGAGAGGCCAAGCCTGAGCTAGTCAATCCAGTAGAGATGGATATGCATAAGTAAGCAAGAACACATAGCCTATCCAAGTTAACCAGATAAAACCAACCTTGACGGCCAACTTAATAACCTAGCATCACCTAGTTTTTAAACCATCAGAAACTTCCCATTTTCTTCAAAGGATACCACAGTGGCATTCATTTACATGATTCCCTATTGTGAATATCTCTATTTTCACCAAAACGAACCAATTATCCAACTATGAGATGCAACCAGTGGCACTAGCAAGAGCTAATGAGGTCACAACACAGCATAAGCAATCCACACCAGTAAACAAGTCCTCATCTCCTTATACAGGTTCAGACTTTGGATTTGTTTCCAACAAAGGTTGGAAAACAAATCAAATCCATTTAGTACCAAGCATAGCACCAATTAATCAAGCAATATAGCAGCATCAGCAACAAGCATAGCACCAATTAATCAAGCAATATAGCAGCATCAGTAACAAGCATAGCACCAATTAATCAACTGTAGCTCCATCAGTAACAAGCATAGCACCAATTAATCAAGCAATAGCAGCATGACCTGCACATGACACTTCACTAAAGCCAAAGCTTTAGTAAAGCACTTAATCAAGGCTTTCATGCAGTGCTTGACAGGAAATAAATGCAAGTAATGGGATCATAAATCAATCCATGTGCACATACCAGATAAATGGCATCAATTAACAGCAACTTCTCCCCCTCTCTGTAATTAGCACAGCAGCATTTCATCGAGCACAACATCATCACAAAATCACAGCAGCATTTCATCGAGCACTTTGTGCTCGCGCGGGAGAGGAAGAGGGAGGGGAGGGGAGAGAGCTCACCGACGATGACTGCAGGTGTGGAGGAGCTCACCGACGACGACGGTAGGGGTGGAGGTCGCGGCGGCTCCACCACCTTGACGCGGCGGCTGGTCCTCCACCTTGACGCCGCGCCGGCCCCTCCTCCTCCACGCCGCAGCGGCTTGTGCTGCTGGTGGCGGGGATGGGTGGAGCGTGGCGGCATGCGGCCGTCGCGGAGGAAGGCGGCGGCGGCGGCGACGGCGACGGCAACGCTCGCCATGGAAGGCGGCGGGGCGGGGAGAGGGGAGAGGGGGATCGAGAGAGTGGTATACGGGCGAGGGAGGGGTACGGCCATGATATAGGACACGTTATTTCTGTGGCGCACCGAGGCAAGTGCGCCACAGAACACGTTATTTTGTGGCGCACCAAGGCCAGTGCGCCACAGAATACGTTATTTCTGTGGCGCACCAAGTGCAGTGCGCCGTAGAAAAAGTGAAACCATTGATTGGGTGTGACAGGGTGTGGGCCCCACCAAGTTTTTGTGGCGCAGTGTTCCATGGTGCGCCACAAAATTAAGCTATTTCTGTGGCGCACCTTGCCTGGTGCGCCACAAAATAAATTTCTGTGGCGCATTTTTAATGGTGCGCCACAGAACTAAGCTCCGCCTATAAGGGTTTTCCTACTAGTGCGTGGCCAAGGGGTGGGGCGCGCCCCCCTATGGTGTGGGTCCACCAGGACCCCTCCGAGGCTGCCCTTCCACCTACTTAAAGCCTCCGTCGTGAAAACCCTAGACGAAGAAGCCACGATACGAGAAAAGTTCCAGAGCCGCCGCCATCGCGAAGCCAAGATTCGGGGGACAGAAGTCTCTGTTCCGGCACGCCGCCGGGACGGGGAAGTGCCCCCGGAAGGCATCTCCATCGACACCACCGCCATCTTCATCACCGCTGCTGTCTCCCCTGATGAGGAGGGAGTAGTTCACCCCCGGGGCTGAGGGCTCTACCGTAGCTATGTGGTTCATCTCTCTCTTTGTGATCTAGTTGAATATCATCTATGTGCTACTCTAGTGATGTTATTAAAGTAGTCTATTCCTCCTCCATGATGTAATGTTGACAGTGTGTGCATCATGTAGTACTTGGCATAGGTTATGATTGTAATCTCTTGTAGATTATGGAGTTAACTATTACTATGATAGTATTGATGTGATCTATTCCCCCTTTCATAGTCTGTTGGTGACGGTGTGCATGCTATGTTAGTACTCGGTATAATTGCGTTGGTCTATCATGCACTCTAAGGTTACTTAAATATGAACATCGAATGTTGTGGAGCTTGTTAACTCTGGCATTGAGGTGCTCTTTTAGCCCTACACAATTAATGGTGTTTTTCATCCAACAAGAGAGTGTAGAGTAGTGAAAGTAAGATCACTAGTGAAAGTAAGATCCCTAGGCCTTGTTTCCGAACATCGAATCTCCGTTTATTTACTGTTCCACTGCATGTTTGCTTGCTGCCATATTTTATTCAGATTGCTATTACCACTTATATTCACTCATATTACTTGTATTTTACTATCTCTTCGCCGAACTAGTGCACCTATACATCTAACAAGTGTATTAGGTGTGTTGGGGACACAAGAGACTTCTTGTATCGTGATTGCAGGGTTGCTTGAGAGGGATATCTTTGACCTCTTCCTCCCTGAGTTCGATAAACCTTGGGTGATTCACTTAAGGGAAACTTGCTGCTGTTCTACAAACCTCTCCTCTTGGAGGCCCAACACTGTCTACAGGAAAAGAAGCGTGAGTAGACATCAAGCTAAATTTCTGGCGCCGTTGCCGGGGAGATCAAGACACGCTGCAAGGGGAGTCTCTCACTTCCAATCTCTTTACTTTGTTTTTGTCTTGCTTTACTTTACTTTATTTACTGCTTTGTTTGTTCTTTATATCAAAAATACAAAAAAAATAGTTACTTGCTTTTATTTTATTTTACAATCTTGTTTGCGTTCTCCATATTAAAAACACAAAAAAAATTAGTTACTTGCATTTATTTTATCTAGTTTGCTTTATTTACTATTGCTAAAATGGGTACTCCTGAAAATACTAAGTTGTGTGACTTCACAGGCACAAATAATAATGATTTCCTATGCACACCTATTGCTCCACCTGCTACTACAGCAGAATTTTTTGAAATTAAACCTGCTTTACTAAATCTTGTTATGAGAGATGAATTTTCTGGTGTTAGTTCTGATGATGCTGCTGCCCATCTTAATAATTTTGTTGAACTATGTGAAATGCAAAAGTATAAGGATGTAGATGGTGACATTATAAAACTAAAATTATTTCCTTTCTCCTTAAGAGGAAGAGCTAAAGATTGGTTGCTATCTTTGCCTAAGAATAGTATTGATTCATGGACTAAATGTAAGGATGCTTTCATTGGTAGATATTATCCTCCTGCTAAAATTATATCTTTTAGAAGTAGCATAATGAATTTTAAGCAATTTGATAATGAGCATGTTGCTCAAGCATGGGAAAGAATGAAATCTTTGGTTAAAAATGGCCCAGCCCATGAACTGACTACTTGGATGATCATCCAAACCTTTTATGCAGGACTGAATTTTTCTTCGCGGAACCTATTGGATTCAGCTGCTGGAGGTACTTTTATGTCCATCACTCTAGGCGCCGCAACAAAGCTTCTTGATGATATGATGATTAATTACTCTGAATGGCATACGGAAAGAGCTCCACAAGGTAAGAAGGTAAATTCTTTTGAAGAAACCTCTTCCTTGAGTGATAAGATTGATGCTATTATGTCTATGCTTGTGAATGGTAGGACTAATGTTGATCCTAATAATGTTCCTTTAGCTTCATTGGTTACTCAAGAAGAGAATGTTGATGTGAACTTCGTTAAAAATAATAATTTCAACAACAATGCTTATAGGAATAATTCTAGTAATAACTATAGGCCATATCCTTCTAATAATAGTAATGGTTATGGTAATTCTTATGGGAATTCTTACAACAATAATAGGAATATACCCTCTGGTCTTGAAGCAATGCTTAAAGAATTTATTAGTACACAAACTGCTTTTAACAAATCTGTTGAAGAAAAGCTTGGTAAAATTGATATTCTTGCTTCTAAAGTTGATAGTCTTGCTGCTGATGTTGATCTTTTAAAATTGAAAGTTATGCCTAATGAAACTAAAGATATTAAGTCATTTGCTACAGCAAACGCCATCCAAGTTCGAATTAATGAAAATATTAGATTGATGGCTGAATTGCGTGCTAGGTGGGAAAAAGAAGAAAATGCTAAAGAGAATAATGTAGCTAAAGTTTGGACTATTACCACCACTAGTAATGATAATGCTTCACATGTTGCTACACCTCCTACTATCAATGATAAAATAATTGGTGTTGGCAATGTTTCTACTCCTAATGCAAAGTGTGCAAAACTGCGTGAAACTGCTAAAACTGCTGAAACTGCTTGTGATAAAACTGCTGAAATTTTTCAAATTATTGGGGACAATGATCCCATTGCTTTAGATCATAATGGTTTAGATTTTGATGATTTTCACATCTCTGAAGTTATAAAGTTCTTACAAAAACTTGCTAGAAGTCCGAATGCTAGTGCTATAAATTTGGCTTTTACAAAACATATTACAAATGCTCTCATAAAAGCTAGAGAAGAGAAATTAAATCGTGAAAATTCTATTCCTAGGAAGTTAGAAGATGGTTGGGAGCCCATCATTAAGATGAAGGTCAATGATTTTGATTGTAATGCTTTATGTGATCTTTGTGCAAGTATTTCCGTTATGCCTAAGAAAATCTATAATATGCTTGACTTGCCACCATTGAAAAATTGTTATTTGGATGTTAATCTTGCTGATAATTCTACAAAGAAACCTTTGGGGAGGATTGATAATGTTCGCATTACGGTTAACAATAACCTTGTCCCCGTTGATTTTGTTGTCTTGGATATTGAATGCAATGCATCTTGTCCCATTATCTTGGGAAGACCTTTTCTTCGAACTGTTGGTGCTATTATTGATATGAAGGAAGGTAATATTAAATATCAATTTCCTCTCAAGAAAGGTATGGAACACTTCCCTAGAAATAGAATGAAGTTACCTTTTGATTCTATCATTAGAACAAAATATGATGTTGATGCTTCATCTCCTGATAATACTTGATTCACACTTTCTGCGCCTAGCTGAAAGGCGTTAAAGAAAAGCGCTTATGGGAGACAACCCATTATTTTACTTCTGCACTTTTGTTTTATATTTGAGTCTTGGAAGTTGTTACTACTGTAGCAACCTCTCCTTTTATTTATTTTATTGCATTGTTGTGCCAAGTAAAGTCTTTGATGGTAAAGATGATACTAGATTTGGATTACTACGCAGAAACAGGTTTCTTGCTGTCACGAATTTAAGTAGTATTCTCTGTAGGTAACTCAGAAAAATCTGCCAATTTACGTGAGTAATCCTCAGATATGTACGCAACTTTCATTCAATTTGAGCATTTTCATCTGAGCAAGTTAAGTGCCCCAGAAAAATTCATCTTTACGGACTGTTCTGTTTTGACAGATTCTGCCTTTTATTTAGCATTATCTGTTTTGCTATGTTTGATGGATTTCTTTATTCCATTAACTTTCAGTAGCTTTGTACAATGCCCAGAAGTGTTAAGAATGATTATGTCACCTCTGAACATGTGAATTTTTGATTATGCACTAACCCTCTAATGAGTTTGTTTTGAGTTTGATGTGGAAGAAGTTTTCAAGGATCAAGAGAGGAGGATGATACAATATGATCAAGGAGAGTGAAAGCTCTAAGCTTGGGGATGCCCCCGTGGTTCATCCCTGCATATTTCAAGAAGACTCAAGCATCTAAGCTTGGGGATGCCCAAGGCATCCCCTTCTTCATCGACAAATTATCAGGTCACCTCTAGTGAAACTATATTTTTATTCCGTCACATCTTATGTGCTTTACTTGGAGCGTCTGTATGTTCTTGTTTTTGTTTGTTTGAATAAAATTGGATCCTAGCATTCATTGTGTGGGAGAGAGACACGCTCCGCTGTTGCATATGAACACATATGTTCTTAGCTTTATTCTTAATGTTCATGGCGAAGGTTGAAACTGCTTCGTTAATTGTTATATGGTTGGAAACAGAAAATGCTACATGTGGTAATTGGTATAATATCTTGAATAATTTGATACTCGGCAATTGTTGTGCTCATATAGATCATGTTTAAGCTCTTGCATCATGTACTTTGCACCTATTAGTGAAGAAATACTGTAGAGCTTGTTGACATTTGGTTTGCATGATTGGTCTCTCTAAAGTCTAGATATTTTCTGGTGAGGGTTTGAACAACAAGGAAGACAGTGTAGAGTCTTATAATGCTTGCAATATGTTTTTATGTAAGTTTTGCTGTACCGGTTCATACTTGTGTTTGCTTCAAATAACCTTGCTAGCCTAAGCCTTGTATTGAGAGGGATTACTTCTCGTGCATCCAAAATCCTTGAGCCAAAAACTATGCCATTTGTGTCCACCATACCTACCTACTACATGGTATTTCTCTGCCATTCCAAAGTAAATTGCTTGAGTGCTACCTTTAAAATTCCATTCTTTGTCTTTGCAATATATAGCTCATGGGGAAAATAGCTTAAAAACTATTGTGGTATTGAATATGTACTTATGTATCTTATTTCTTAATAAGTTGCTTGTTGAGCGATAACCATGTTCCCGGGGACGCCATCAACTATTACCTTTGTTGAATATCATGTGAGTTGCTATGCATGTTCGTCTTGTCTGAAGTAAGGGTGATTTATCATGAGTTGAATGGTTTGAGTATGCATATTGTTAGAGAAGAACATTGGGCCGCTAACTAAAGCTATGATCCATGGTGGAAGTTTCAGTTTGGACAACAATCCTCAATCTCTTATGAGAATATTATCTGTTGTTGAATTCTTATGCATTAAAGAGGAGCCCATTATCTGTTGTCTATGTTGTCCTGGTATGGATGTCTAAGTTGAGAATAATCAAAAGCGAGAAATCCAATGCGAGCTTTCTCCTTAGACCTTTGTACAGGCGGCATAGAGGTACCCCTTTGTGATACTCGGTTAAAACATATGTTATGCAATGATAATCCATGTAAATCCAAGCTAATTAGGACAAGGTGCGGGCACTATTGGTAATCTATGCATGAGGCTTGCAACTTATAGGATATCTTATACATAACACATATGCTTTATTACTACCGTTGACAAAATTGTTTCTTGTTTTCAAAATAAAAGCTCTAGCACAAATATAGCAATCCATGCGTCCCTCTTCGAAGGGCCATTCTTTTACTTTTATGTTGAGTCAGTTTACCTACTTCCTTCTATCTTAGAAGCAAACACTTGTGTTAACTGTGCATTGATTCTTACATGTTTACCTATTGCACTTGTTATATTGCTTTATGATGACAACTATCCATGAGATATACATGTTACAAGTTGAAAGCAACTGCTGAAACTTAAATCTTCCTTTGTGTTGCTTCAATGTCTTTACTTTGAATCTATTGCTTTATGAGTTAACTCTTATGCAAGACTTATTGATGCTTGTCTTGAAAGTACTATTCATGAAAAGTCTTTGCTTAATGATTCAGTTGTTTAATCATTGTCTTTACCATTGCTTAGAATCACTGCATTCATCTCATATGATTGCAATAGTATGATCAAGATTATGTTGGTAGCATGTCACTTCAGAAATTATTCTTTTTATCGTTTACCTACTCGAGGACGAGTAGGAACTAAGCTTGGGGATGCTGATACGTCTCCAACGTATCTATAATTTCTGATGTTCCATGCTTGTTTTATGACAATACCTACATGTTTTGTTCACACTTTATATCATTTTGATGCATTTTTTGGAACTAACCTATTGACAAGATGCCGAAGTGCCAGTTCCTGTTTTCTGCTGTTTTTGGTTTCAGAAATCTTATACAGGAAATATTCTCGGAATTGGACGAAATCAACGCCCAACATCTTATTTTTCCCGAAAGCTTCCAGAGCACCGAAGAGGGGCCAGAGAGGAGCCAGGGGGCCCACACGCCAGGGCGGCGCGACCAAGGGGTGGGGCGCGCCCCCCTATGGTGTGGGTCCACCAGGACCCCTCCGAGGCTGCCCTTCCGCCTACTTAAAGCCTCCGTCGCGAAAACCCTAGACGAAGAAGCCACGATACGAGAAAAGTTCCAGAGCCGCCGCCATCGCGAAGCCAAGATTCGGGGGACAGAAGTCTCTGTTCCGGCACGCTGCCGGGACGGGGAAGTGCCCCCGGAAGGCATCTCCATCGACACCACCGCCATCTTCATCACCGCTGCTGTCTCCCCTGATGAGGAGGGAGTAGTTCACCCCCGGGGCTGAGGGCTCTACCGTAGCTATGTGGTTCATCTCTCTCTTTGTGATCTAGTTGAATATCATCTATGTGCTACTCTAGTGATGTTATTAAAGTAGTCTATTCCTCCTCCATGATGTAATGTTGACAGTGTGTGCATCATGTAGTACTTGGCATAGGTTATGATTGTAATCTCTTGTAGATTATGGAGTTAACTATTACTATGATAGTATTGATGTGATCTATTCCCCCTTTCATAGTCTGTCGGTGACGGTGTGCATGCTATGTTAGTACTTGGTATAATTGCGTTGGTCTATCATGCACTCTAAGGTTACTTAAATATGAACATCGAATGTTGTGGAGCTTGTTAACTCCGGCATTGAGGTGCTCTTGTAGCCCTACACAATTAATGGTGTTTGTCATCCAACAAGAGAGTGTAGAGTAGTTTTAGTTATGTGATCAATGTTGAGAGTGTCCACTAGTGAAAGTAAGATCCCTAGGCCTTGTTACCGAACATTGAATCTCCATTTATTTACTGTTCCGCTGCATGTTTGCTTGCTGCCATATTTTATTCAGATTGCTATTACCACTCATATTCACTCATATTACTTGTATTTTACTATCTCTTCGCCGAACTAGTGCACCTATACATCTGACAAGTGTATTAGGTGTGTTGGGGACACAAGAGACTTCTTGTATCGTGATTGCAGGGTTGCTTGAGAGGGATATCTTTGACCTCTTCCTCCCTGAGTTTGATAAACCTTGGGTGATTCACTTAAGGGAAACTTGCTGCTGTTCTACAAACCTCTGCTCTTGGAGGCCCAACACTGTCTACAGGAAAAGATGCGTGAGTAGACATCAGCCTGCTCTTAGTAACCTTTTGGGACAGACAAATAAGGGATACAATGCATGCACACACTGCTTACATGAGACTGAAAGTGTATATTTGGGTAATTGTAAGAAGAATGTGTACCTGGGGCATTGTCGATTTCTTCACCGACATCATAACGTAAGAAAGAAAGGCAAGCATTTCAACGGCAAGGTAGATCACCGGCCAAAGCATGCGGAACGTACTGGTGCTGAGGTATTTGATATGGTCAAGGATTTGAAAGTCATCTTTGGAAAGGGTCCTGGCGGACAATCAGTTCCGCGGGGAGTTGACGGGCACGCACCCATGTGGAAGAAGAAATCTATATTTTGTGAGCTAGAATATTGGAAAGTCCTAGATGTCCGCTCTGCAATCGACGTGATGCATGTTACGAAGAATATTTGCGTGAACCTGCTAAGCTTCTTGGGAGTGTATGGGAAGACAAATGATACAAAGGAAGCACGACAGGACCAACAACGTTTGAAAGACCCAGATGACCGACATCCGGAATGGTTTCAAGGTCGTGCCAGCTACGCTCTTACCAAAGAAGAGAAGGTCATCTTTTTTGAATTAACAATAAAATAACTTAACAAAATGAATTAGTTATTTTACTTAGCAAAATGTTAGCAAATTTATAATATTAACAAAATGAATTAGTTATTTTACTTAACAAAAAATTTAAACTTAACAAAAATGTTAGCAAAAACGGAACCGGTACCCCGCGCGTATACGGGGGGGTGTGGGCGGCGAGGCACCGCCCCCCTCACCGCCCTCCGTACACGCGCGGGTTTTTTTTGTTTTTTGGCGAGAGAGAGAGAAACATGCACACCGACCCCGCGCGTATAAGGGGGCGGCGAGGCGCCGCCCCCCTCACCGCCCTCCGTATAAGCGCGGGTTTTTTTTGTTTTTTTTGTGAGAGAGAGAGAAACATGCACACCGACCCCGCGCGTATACGGAGGGGGTGGCGAGGGCCACCGCCTTTCGCCACCGCCGCCGCCCTTTCGCCACCGCCCCCCTTTCGCCACCGCCCTTTCGCCACCGCCTTTTCACCACCGCCACCGCCCCCCTTTCGCCACCGCCACCGCCCCCTTCTAACCGGGATTAATTAGTTTTTACTACATGTTTTTAGGAGTGACATATGGCGGATGATAGAGCCGACCCGATTAGGGAAAACTATGATGCGGATGCTGAAGAACATATTTTCGGCATTATAAACAACGACATTCGTTATGTGCCGGACGAAGAAGATGAAGAAGAGGATGTCTCTTCTTATCTGAACCTTGACGGTGAACGTGAAGGTCGTCAACAAGGTGATGATGAAGGAACGAATATTGTCGATGGAGGTCAACCGTCGACAAACGAGGATCTCGAATTGCAAGTAGCAACCACCTCCGACGAGGTATATATATATACATTGAACCTGTGGTGATACAAATTTACTGATTTGAATAAATATGTATTAACGCGCGCGACTCTCTGTCTTTTTTTTAGCCCTCGGCCGGATCATCGAAAAAATCGAGTACAACAAAGCGTGGAAAAACCAAGACGATGAAACAATGAGAAACATATACCATCGAGGTTGTCAGTGCAACCGGCAAGCCGCTGGAGCCCTAAAAGCACTCCACAAAGTTTATCAACCAATGTGGAGCCGTTGTTAGAGACAACGTCCCGATCACCGTCCAGGAATGTGAGCCAAAGAAGCACGTCTTGGTTTCAGTTTTGTCGACACGAGAACGAAAAAAGATTGCTGGAGAAAGCTTATGGAACATTTCATTCTACCTCCGGAATACAACAAAGTCGATGAATTCGGTAATGAGATTCCGGGTGGACGTGAGAGGAGGAGGCTAGTCAAAGAGTTCGCTCTTAAGAAGATGGCCGAAGCATTCCGGAACTTCAAGAAAAATTTAGCCCATGACTTTGTCAACCAGAAAAAGACTCCAGATTTCAAAGGACAATATGAGAAACTGAAAAAAGATTGGCCAGAATTTGTGAGGCAAAAGAAATCGTAGAATTTCAAGGAAATATCGAAACAAAATAAGGAAAATGCGGCTAAGAAAGAGTACAATCATATTATGGGGCCAGGAGGATACCGCCTTTCGGATTCTAAGTGGGAGAAGATGGAGAACGACCCGAGGGCGCGAGGAATCCCTCTAGGTACAGAGGGATGGGACCCAAGGGCCAAAAGCTGGTGGTACGGGCATGGGGGATCGCTAGACCCGGAGACAGGGGTGTGTGTTCACCGGAAGGAAGCGTTTAAACCCACCCAAGCCCTTATTGACACAATGACCCAAGCTCAAGAGGGGAAGATCAAGTTCATCAGAGAGAACGACGCACTGACATTTGCCCTCGGGAATCCTGAACACTCAGGACGTGTACGAGGCAAAGGCGTCATTCCGTGGAAAATAGGGTTTTCCCAGGACAATGACCCATACGGTACAGAAGCCGTAAGAGAAAGACAGATCGAGATGCGGATTTTGTGGGTTGATGTCTACGCACGCTTCTATTCCTTTAGACAGTGTTGGGCCTCCAAGAGCAGAGGTTTGTAGAATAGCAGCAAGTTTCCCTTAAGTGAATCACCCAAGGTTTATCGAACTCTGGGAGGTAGAGGTCAAAGATATCCCTCTCAAGCAACCCTGCAATTAAGATACAAGAAGTCTCTTGTGTCCCCAACACACCTAATACACTTGACAGATGTATAGGTGCACTAGTTCCGCGAAGAGATAGTGAAATACAAGTAATATGGATGATTATAAGTAGTAATTGCAATCTAAAATAAAAATGACAGCAAGCGAACATGTAGCAGAACTTGTTGGAAACAGTGTTTCAATGCTTAGAAATAAGGCCTAGGGATCATACTTTCACTAGTGGACACTCTCAACAATGATCACATAATTGAATAAATAAATGCTACTCTCAAACACTCCCTTGTTGGATAACAAACACCATTCATTGTGTAGGGATGCAAAAGCACACCTCAAGCCGGAGTAAACAAGCTCCACAACGTCATAAAGGAATCACACATGATGCGCACACTGTCACCATCACACCATGGAGAGTGACTCCGGAGTTCATATTAAAGTAACCTCTAGAGTGCATAATAGACAAGAGTAACATCTACATATTCAACTAGATTACAAAGCTCATGATCACATAAAGATCACACCATGGGAGAGAGAGATGAACCACATAGCTACCGGTAGAGCCCTCAGCCTCGGGGGAGAACTACTCCCTCCTCATCATGGGAGACAACAACAACGATGAAGATGGTGATGGAGTAGATGGAGATGGCTCCGGGGGCAATTCCCCGTCCCGGCGGCTTGCCGGAACAGAGATTCTGTCCCCCGAAACTTGTCGTCGATGGCGGCGGCGCTGCGGAACTCTTCGTGGAATATGACTTGATTTTTTAGGGTTTTCGCATCTGGGGCAATATATAGGAGAAGGGGCAGCGTCGGGGGAGTCCCGAGGTGGGCTCCCCACACCTCGGCGCGACAGGAGGTGGGGCCGCGCCGCCCTATGGGGTGCCCCCCTGCTGGCCTTCTCCGACTCTTCTTTGATCTTCTGGAACACTCCGTAGAAAATAGGGCCGTGGGCTTTTGTTTCGTCCAATTCCGAGAATATTTCCTGTGTAGAATTTCTGAAACCAAAAACAGCAGAAAACAGGAACTGGCGCTTCTGCATCTTGTTAATAGGTTAGTCCCGGAAAATGCATAAAAATGATATAAAGTATGAATAAAACATGTAGGTATTGTCATAAAACTAGCATGGAACATAAGAAATTATAGATACGTTGGAGACGTATCATGGGGCAGTTGGCATCGGAACTCCGTGAGGTGAAGCACATGGTGTATGGACTAGTGATGTCTACGCACACTCCTTTTCCTGTAGACAGTGTTGGGCCTCCAAGAGCAGAGGTTTGTAGAACAGCAGCAAGTTTTCCCTTAAGTGGATCACCCAAGGTTTATCGAACTCAGGGAGGAAGAGGTCAAAGATATCCCTCTCAAGCAACCCTGCAACCTGATGACCCACAAGTATAGGGGGTGTATCGTAGTATCTTCGATAAGTAAGAATGTCGATCCCAACGAGGAGCAGAAGGTGTTGACAAGCAGTTTCGATGAAGGATTCACTATAAATGCTCACAGACAAGTATTCAGGGGGTTTTGATGTAACATATGAATAAAGTACGAGTAAGTAAAGTCCGAGAGTAACAATTGCAACGAGTGGCCCAATCCTTTTTAGCACAAAGGACAAGCCGGTTTGTTTACTTATAATGACCAAACGTTCTCGAGGACACACGGGATTTTAGTCTAGTGCTTTCGCTACATACGGCTAATTAATCTTCATTGTTTTGATAAGTGTTGTGTGGGTGAACCTGTGCTAATGTACCGCCCTTCCTAGGACTAATACATACTTGTGATTATACCCCTTGCAAGCATCCGCAACTACAAGAAAGTAATTAAGATAAATCTAACCACAGCCTTAAACTCTGAGATCCTGCTATCCCTCCTGCATCGATATACCAACGGGGGCTTAGGTTTCTGTCACTCCGGCAACCCCGCAATTGGCAAACGAGTACAATATGCATTCCCCTAGGCCCATAAAGGTGAAGTGTCGTGTAGTCGACGTTCACACGACACCACTAGAAGAATAACACCACAACTTAAATATCATAACATTGAATATTACTCAACCATACTTCACTACTAACATTTAGACTTCACCCATGTCCTCAAGAACTAAACGAACTACTCACGAGACATCATATGGAACATGATCAGAGGTGATATGATGATGAATAACAATCTGAACATAAACCTTGGTTCAACGGTTTCACTCAATAGCATCAATAACAAGTAGAAATCAATACCGGGAGAGTTTCCCCTATCAAACAATCAAGATCAAACCCAAATTGCTACAGCGGTGACGATGTGCAGCGGTGGAGACGGCGGTGATGATGATGATGATGATGATGATGGTGATGGAGATGATGTCCAACTTGATGGCGGTGACGATGGCGTCGATTTCCCCCTCCGGGAGGGAATTTCCCCGGCGGATCTCAGCCCGCCGGAGAGCTCTTTTCTCTCTGGTGTTCTCCGCCTCGCAGAGGCGGCTGTAACTCTTCGTGAGGTACCCTCTGGAGCTTAGGTTTTCGGGACGAAGGCGTACGCGAAGAAAAGGAGGCGAGAGGGGGCTGTGGGCCCCCTCCTCACAGGGCGGCGCGGCCAGGCCTTGGGCCGCGCCGGCCTATGGGGTGGGCCCACCTCGGGTCCCCTCGGCTCCCCCTTCTGGCTCCCTTCGTCATCTGGAAAAATAGGATTTTTGATATAATTTCCGTCAACTGTTGATCTTCCGAAATATTGCATTCTGACGGTGCTTTTTCCAGCAGAATCCTGGTTCCGGTGCTCGATCCTCCAATAATCATGAAACATGCAAAATAGATGAAATAACATAAGTATTATGTCCAAATATGAAATATATCAATGAATAACAGCAAATTATGATATAAAATAGTGATGCAAATTGGACGTATCACAACCACAAAGCAAGAAGTCTCTTGTGTCCCCAACACACCTAATAGGTGCACTAGTTCGGCGAAGAGATAGTGAAATACAGGTGGTATGAATAAATATGAGCAGTAGTAACGTCGCCAGAAAATACTTGATGCTACAACTGGCGTGTGGTTGATGGTGGTAATATTGCAGGCAGTAGAGATGCAGTAAAACAGTAAACAAGCAGTGATAGCAGTATTTGGGAACAAGGCCTAGGGATCATACTTTCACTAGTGGACTCTCTCAACATTGATCACATAACAGAATAAATAGATAAATGCTATACTCTACACTCTTTTGTTGGATGATGAACACCACTAATTGTGTAGGATTACACGAACCCTCAATGCCGGAGTTAACAAGCTCCACAATATTCGATATTCATATTTAAATAACCTTAGAATGCATGATAGATCAACACAACTAAACCAAGTACTAGCATAGCATGCACACTGTCACCATCACACTATGAAGGAGGAATAGATCACATCAATACTATCATAGCAATAGTTAACTTTATAATCTACAAGAGATTACAATCATAACCTACGCCAAGTACTACACGATGCACACACTGTCACCATTACACCGTGGAGGAGGAATAGAGTACTTTAATAACATCACTAGAGTAACATAGACGAATAGTGATACAAAACTCATATGAATCTCAATCATGTAAGGCAGCTCATGAGATCATTGTATTGAAGTACATAGGAGAGAGATTAACCACATAGCTACCGGTACAGCCCTTAGCCTCGATGGAGAACTACTCCCTCCTCATGGGAGACAGCAGCGGTGATGAAGATGGCGGTGGTGTCGATGGAGGAGCCTTCCGGGGGCACTTCCCCGTCCCGGCGGCGTGCCGGAACAGAGACTACTGTCCCCCAGATCTTGGCTTCGCGATGGCGGCGGCTCTGGAAGGTTTCTCGTACCGTGGCTTTTCTGTATCGAAGATTTAGGTCAGGGACCTTTAAATAGGCGAAGAGGCGGAGTCGGAGGGCTGACGAGGCGGTGACACAGTAGGGGGGTGCGGCCCACCCCCTGGCCGCGCCGGCCTATCATCTGGAGCCCACAGGGCCCTCCTCTGGTTGCTCTCGGGTGTTCTGGAAGCTTCGTGCAATTATAAGATGCTGGGCGTTGATTTCGTCCAATTCCGAGAATATTTCCTTACTAGGATTTCTGAAACCAAAAACAGCAGAAAACAGGAACTGGCACTTCGGCATCTCGTCAATAGGTTAGTTCCAGAAAACGCATAAAATCATCATAAAGTGTGAACAAAACATGTAGGTATTGTCATAAAATAAGCATGGAACATAAGAAATTATCGATACGTCGGAGACGTATCAGCATACCCAAGCTTAGTTCCTACTCGTCCTCGAGTAGGTAAATGATAACAAAGATAATTTCTGAAGTGACATGCTACCAACATGATCTTAATCATACTATTGTAAAGCATATGAGATGAATGAAGTGATTCAAAGCAATGATAAAGACAATGATTAAACAACTGAATCATATAGCAAAGACTTTTCATGAATAGTACTTTCGAGACAAGCATCAATAAGTCTTGCATAAGAGTTAACTCATAAAGCAATAAATTCATAGTAAAGGCATTGAAGCAACACAAAGGAAGATTAAGTTTCAGCGGTTGCTTTCAACTTGTAACATGTGTATCTCATGGATATTGTCAACATAGAGTAATATAACAAGTGCAATATGCAAGTATGTAGGAATCAATGCACAGTCAAAACAAGTGTTTGCTTCTTGAGATGGAGAGAAATAGGTGAACTGAATCAACATAAAAGTAGAAGAAAGGCCCTTCGCAGAGGGAAGCAGGGATTAAATCATGTGCTAGAGCTTTTTAAGTTTTGAAATCATATAGAGAGCATAAAAGTAAAGTTTTGAGAGGTGTTTGTTGTTGTCAACGAATGGTAGTGGGCACTCTAACTACCTCGCCAACCAGACTTTCAAGAGCGGCTCCCATGAAGGACGTTATCTCTACCAGCAAGGTAGATCATCCCTCTTCTCTTTTGTTTACACACGTATTTTAATTTTATTATGAGTGACACTCCCCCCAACCTTTGCTTACACAAGCCATGGCTAACCGAATCCTCGGGTGCCTTCTATCAATCTCATACCATGGAGGAGTGTCTATTTGCAAAATTAAGTTGCTTACTGATGAATCAGAGCAAAACATGTGAAGAGAATTATTAATGAAGTTTGATTAATCGGGGCTGGGAACCCCATTGCCAGCTCTTTTTGCAAAATTATTGGATAAGCGGATGTGCCACTAGTCCATTATGAAAGTCTGTCAAGAGTAAATGACAAGGTTGAAAGATAAACACCACATACTTCCTCATGAGCTATAAAACATTGACACAAATTGAGAAGCATTTTGAAGGTTTAAAGGTAGCACATGAAGCAATTTACTTGGAATGGCAGAGAAATACCATGTAGTAGGTAGGTATGGTGGACACAAATGGCATAGTTTTTGGCTCAAGGATTTTGGATGCACGAGAAGTATTCCCTCTCAGTACAAGGCTTAGGCTAGCAAGGTTATTTGAGGCAAACACAAGTATGAACTAGTACAGCAAAACTTACATAAGAACATATTGCAAGCATTATAAGACTATACATTGTCTTCCTTGTTGTTCAAACCCTTACTAGTAAATATCTAGACCTTAGAGAGACCAATCATGCAAACCAAATTTAGCAAGCTCTATGTATTTCTTCACTAATAAGTGCAAAGTATATGATGCAAGAGCTTAAACATGAGCACAACAATTGCCAAGTATCACATTATTCAAGACATCATACCAATTACTACATGTAGCATTTCCCGTTTCCAACCATACAACAATTAACGAAGCAGTTTCAACCTTCGCCATGAAAATTAAAAGCTAAGAACACATATGTTCATATGAACCAGCGGAGCGTGTCTCTCTCCCACACAAGCATTTATTCAAACAAAAACAAAAACAAAAACATACAGACGCTCCAAATAAAGTACATAAGATGTGACCGAATAAAAATATAGTTTCAAGGGAGGAACCTGATAATTTGTCGATGAAGAAGGGGATGCCTTGGGCATCCCCAAGCTTAGATGCTTGAGTCTTCTTGAAATATGCAGGGATGAACCACGGGGGCATCCACAAGCTTAGAGCTTTCACTCTTCTTGATCATATTGTATCATCCTCCTCTCTTGACCCTTGAAAACTTCCTCCACACCAAACTCGAAACAACTCATTAGAGGGTTAGTGCATAATAAAAAATTCACATGTTTAGAGGTGACATAATCATTCTTAACACTTCTGGACATTGCCCAAAGCTACTGGAAGTTAATGGAACAAAGAAATCCATCCAACACAGCAAAAGAGGCAATGCGAAATAAAAGGCACAATCTGTCAAAACAGAACAGTCCGTAAAGATGAATTTCTAAGAGGCACCAGACTTGCTCAAATGAAAATGCTCAAATTAAATGAAAGTTGCGTACATATCTGAGGATCACTCATGTAAATTTTCAGAATTTTCTGAGTTACCTACAGAGAATTCAGCCCAGATTCGTGACAGACAGAAATCTGTTTCTGCGCAGTAATCCAAATCTAGTATCAACCTTGCTATCAAAGACTTCACTTGGCACAACAATGCAATAAAATAAGATAAGGAGAGGTTACTACAGTAGTAACAACTTCCAAGACTCAAATATAAAACAAAATTGCTGTAGTAAAATAAACACATGGGTTATCTCCCAAGAAGTTCTTTCTTTATAGCCATTAAGATGGGCTCAGTGATTTTAATGATGCACTCGCAGGAAATAAGAGTTGAAGCAAAAGAGAGCATCAAGAAGCAAATTCAAAACAAATTTAATCCTAACATGCTTCCTATGAAAAGGAATCTTGTAAATAAACAAGTTCATGAAGAGCAAAGTAACAAGCATGCATAAAATTATTACTCTCCACATAAGCATAATCAATTTTATTAGTAATAGCGGGAGCAAATTCAACAAAGTAGCTATCATTATTATTCTCATCATCAAATATAGGAGGCATATTGTAATCATAATCAAATTTATCCT